>NC_066885.1:15235559-15429248 GCF_022985175.1 Labeo rohita
CAGAGTGAATCTGTGGGGTGCTTGGTAATGTCATCATGGTCTTGTAAACACAATCTGGAATAGTTTTGAATATTTTCTAAAGGGCGCGCTCCCTTTGGTTTATCTTCATTCTGCTAACACAGCCTGATCTTTGAGCTTTGTCACTGAGAAGTATGCTTAAAATGGCTGCTGTAGTATTAAAGATGCATTCCTACACGTTTTTTCTCTAAAATTTCACTTGATCTTTAATTACATTTGTTATGTATTTAACAAAATGTTTTTAACATGACATAATTTTGCCTTGTGTTAAAGAGATAGTTTGCACATAAATGAAAATTCTGTCATTAATTACTCGTTCCAGACCTGTAACACCTTTGTTTATCTTCGGAACACAAATTAAAGGAGAAGTTCACTTCCAGAACAAAAATTTACAGATAATGTACTCACCCCCTTGTCATCCAAGATGTTCATGTCTTTCTTTCTTCAGTCATAAAGAAATTGTTTTTTGAGGAAAACATTTCAGGATTTTTCTCCATGTAATGGACTTCTATGGTGCCCAGAGTTTGAACTTCCAAAATGCAGTCGGTTATTTTAATAATAAAAAAAACAATTGAAATACTTTTTAACCTCAAATGCCTGTCTTGTCTTGCTCTGCCTGAACTCTGTGTATTCTGGTTCAAGACAGTTAGGGTATGTCAAAAAACTCCTGTCGTATTTTCTACTTCAACTTCAAAAATAATTTCAAAATCATCCTACATCACTGCAGAAGTACCGACCTAGTCTTTGGAGAGTGAACATGCAAAGATCATCAAACGCCCTTAACAAAAAAGGTAAAACAGCGATGTAGAACGATTTTGAAGTTGAGGGAGAACATGAGATAGGAGTTTTTCGACATATCGTAACTGTTGAACCGGAAAAAAACAGAGTTCAGGCAAAGCAAGACAAGATGAGCAAATTGACATTAAAAAGTATATAAATTGTTTTTTTGTTTTTTGTTTTTTAGTGGAAATAACCAATCGTTTTGCTAGATAAGACTCTTATTCCTCAGCTGGGATCATTTACAACAGCATTTGGGATCATTTGAAGCCACATTTAAACTGCATTTTGGAAGTTCAAACTTGGGGCACCATTGAATTCCACTATATGAAGAAAAATGCTGAAATGTTTTCCTCAAAAAACATAATTTCTTTACGACTGAGGACAGAAAGACATGAATACATAGGATGACAAGGGGGTGAGTACATTATCTGTAATTTTTTGTTCTGGAAGTGAACTTCTCCTTTAAGATATTTTTGATGAAATCCAAGAGCTTTCTGACCTTGCATAGGCAGCAATGCATCTACCACTTTCAAGGGCCAGAAAGGTAGTAAAGACATTGTTAAAATAGTCCATGTGACATCAGTGGTTCAACCATAATATTATGAAACTATGGGAATATTTTTTTTGTGTGCAAAGAAAACAAAAACAACAGTTTTATTCAACAATTTCTTCTCTTCCATCTGAGTCTTCAACGCATGTTCGCAAGAGTTTGTATTTATCTGAATCCAGATTTATATAGCTGACCTTCAGATTATTTTGTCTCATAGCTGGCTCTACATGTAAAATTGTCAGTAAGCTTTAGTAATTTTCACATTTGATTTTCAGGGATAGAAAATCTAGATGAACACACTTGGCTCTTGAGAACTTTGATATATTAGCATTTGAGGATGCTGTTTTTGAAATGGGTGAAGAATTAATCTGGACGAATCAAGGAAGAGTGGAATGGGATGTCTTGGGCTGCGAAAGTCGAAAGGGATGTTCTGATTCAGTAGTACATCTTTTTCTCCTCCTCTTTTTATCTCCCTCGTTCCTCTGTCATCGTTTGTCTTTTCCAGCGAAGCGATTTTACACCTCCCTGCTCACCCCTCTCTCCTCTCTGTCGTTTAACAGCAGTCTTCCACACAGGGACGCACTGATCTGAGGATTTTCATCAGTTCACGCTTCATAAATTATGGTCTGTATTTTAATATAAAGAAACGGCAAACGCAGTCACCGCAAAGCTCTTTAGATTTACATAAAGCCCTCCGGAGTGAGGCGGTGCCGTCTTTAGGGCTAGTTCCCTCACAACCCAAACTAAAAACTCAACAAAGTTTTGAGGAAGATGTTAGCAACTTTGTGCAATCATGTTCACTTTCACTTGGGTTTTACTTTATCTCCCTTTTCCACCATAGAAATCGTGACTAAATAATTTAGCTCAGTAACCTTCCGTTTTCTGTTTTTATAAGTTTATGAAAAGGTTTTGAGTTGGTAGAACTAATCACAAGGCCAAATTAAATGATGGGGTTCATGACCTGAGAGCTCACAGTGGGAGTGGGAGGGACAGGGCCAGGTTACACTCTTTCATTACACTTCTTTGTTTTCCACTCTCTCCGTCTGATTCAGACTGCAACATAGATAAATTGAAATTAAAGTAAATTAACATTATTTAATTGAGTTCGCAGATGGCAGTGCCGTTTTTTAATTAGTTGGTGTGAACACTGGTGGGTTTTGACTCCACATGGTCATTTCAGTGCTTCTGGTTTTTTTTCTCAAATGTACTGTAGCATCCCTTGTTTCAGTGTTTCAAAGAGGGATGAGACGTTAACGAGAAGAAGCACTTTTTTTGTTGACTTTAATTCTATATTCTATATTTTCCATATGTGTATATATATATATATATATATATATATACATACACACACACACACACACACACACACACACACACATTATATATATATATATATATGTGTGTGTGTGTGTATATATATATACACATTATATAACTACATTTTATATATATGTAGTATAATGCGTATAAACATTAAAATGCAATGTGAAGTACATTTTGTACATTATGTTTTCACAAATCTATACATTTAATATAAAAACACAATTTTTATATATGTGACGCATCATGAATGCATGCATATACACGTATACAAAAAGATTCATTGTGATTAATCAAACTCAAAATAAATGTTTGTTCACATAATGTGTCTACACTATGTCTATTATATATATTGTATATCAGATGTATATACACTGACCAAAATTATAAACTGAACACTTTTGTTTTTGCCCCCATTTTTCATGAGCTGAACTCAAAGATCTAAGACTTTTTCTATGTACACAAAAGGCCTATTTCTCTCAAATATTGTTCACAAATCTGTCTAAATCTGTGTTAGTGACCATTTCTCCTTTGCCGAGATAATCCATCTACCTCACAGGTGTAACATATCAAAATGCTGATTAGACAGCATGATTATTGCACAGGGAGCTTGCAATTGGCATGCTGACTGCAGGAATGTTCACCAGAGCTGTTGCCCGTGAATTGATTGTTTATTTCTCTACCATAAGCCGTTTCCAAAGGCGTTTCAGAGAATTTGGCAGTACGTCCAACCGGCCTCACAACCGCAGACAACGTGTAACCACACCAGCCCAGGACCTCCACATCCAACATCTTCTCCAAGATCGTCTTAGACCAACCACCTGGACAGCTGCTGCAACAATCGGTTTGCATAACCAAAGAATTTCTGCACAAACTGTCAGAAACCGTCTCAGGGAAGCTTATCTGCATGCTCGTCGTCCTCATCGAGGTCTCGACCTGACTGCAGTTCGTCGTCGTAACCGACTTAGAGTGGGAAAATGCTCACATTCAATGGCGTCTGGCACTTTGGAGAGGTGTTCTCTTCACAGATGAATCCCGGTTTTCACTGTACAGGGCAGACGGCGTGTATGGCGTTGTATGGGTGAGCGGTTTGCTGATGTCAACGTTGTGGATCGAGTGGCCCATGGTGGCGCTGGGGTTATGGTATTGGCAGGCGTATGTTTTGGACAAGGAACACTGGTGTATTTTATTGATGGCATTTTGAATGCACAGAGATACCGTGATGAGATCCTGAGGCCCATTGTTGTGCCATTCATCCACAACCATCACCTCGTGTTGCAGGATGATAATGCACGGCCCCATGTTGTAAGGATCTGTACACAATTCCTGGAAGCTGAAAACATCTCAGTTCTTGCTTGGCTAGTATACTCACTGGACATGTCACCCACTGAGCATGTTTGTGATGCTCTGGATTGGCGTATACGACAGCGTGTTCCAGTTCCTGCCAATAGCCAGCAGCTACGCACAGCCAATGAAGAGGAGTGGATCAAAATTCCACAGGCCACAATCAACAACCTGATCAGCTCTATGTGAAGGAGGTGTGTTGCACTGCATGAGGCAAATGGTGGTCACACCAGATACTGAATGTTTTTTGGACCCCCCCCCCAGACCCCCCCATAATTTATACATAATGTATAGTGTTTTTAATTTTATTTTTTTTACAGCTTTTTTTTTTTCTCCTTCATGTTCATGTGAACTAACTACTTTTTCCTCTGCCTTTACTGTAAATGACACCACTTTTCTTACTTGTTTCAAAAAGGTGGCTTCAACTTACAAAAAACCTCACCAAGCTTGTTTTTCCTGCTCCCTATTTCACCCTGGTCCAGTTACCCCTCTGAACCCTGGGCCAAGGCCGGGGGAGCACAGTTAAGCTCAGCTTGAGGCCTGGTTCCGCTCCTGCGCATGGACCGCCCGTCTTCTCAGAGAGGCCATGAAACCCCTACTGACAGAGGGGCAGTAAGACCCCAATAGTGCCCTCATAATCTGTGAAACTCTACCAGAATAATCTCCCTCAGCCGGCCCTCTACCGCTGAGTGATGCAGGACAGAACCTGAGAATCTGAGACGCTTTAAGACCTTAAGGCCTCAGGACCAAGAGAGAGAGAGAAAGTCTTAGAGCTTTTATCTGTGAAATCTTTCCATCTGATGAAAATATAAATAAAGTGAGGGCTATTTGGGCAGAGAAGGAGCGAGAGAGTTCATCTTCCTCCTCAAAGCATCTGTGAAGGATGTTTGTGCTCTAAGAATGTCACAAGCATCAGTGTACTGGCTTTACCTCAAGAAAACTTTGCCCAGGTGTGTGTTTTGGCTCAATGTCCCTATCCAGATCAGATTCTGGGCAAACGTAGAACTTGTTCCCGATCCAGAAGGTTTTGGACGGACCTCATTTACCTCTTAAACGGCCTCCGCGTCCCCATCATCGGATCTGTAGCAGTTCACAGCACGGCAGTTAGCGTTTCACTGCTTAGAGAGTCCTCGAGCCGTCGGGCCAGGTGTGTGTGAGTGTTTTGAGCCTGTTACTGTAATACCACTATCATTATCCTCCTCTCCTGCGTGTGTGTGTGTGTGTATGTGTGTGAGCTCAGTTCATGAGTTAAGCACTTGAAGAGCTCTCCAATACCCACGTTGACTTGCTACACACAGGCTACAAAGCTCTCGGTAATCTTCCTGTTGTAAGTCCTTAGTTTTATCTGCCAGGGATTACACTTCTGGCTTCAGAGAAAGAGAGAGGGAGCACGAGAGGGAGAGAACGAGAAAAAAGGCTGCGGAGAAATGAAAACAAATCTTTAGTGTAATCTCTAGAAAGAATACCTGTTTGAGTGGGGAAGTTGGCCGGCCGCAGATTGGCCAAATCGCCTTATTCTGCATGTTTGATGTGAACGAGGCAGGTGTGTGCACGTTTGATGATTGTATGTGTATGGGAGAGAGTTTGTGTGTTCGTTTGTGTACACGAGGATCAGGAGTGTGTGTGTATATGTGTGTGAGCTGATGAAGCCTGCGTGTGTGTGCGCAAGTGAGAGGTTTTAGGGCCGAGGGCAGTTTGAATGACATGGTGGAGATGGAGAGAGTAACTTTAGATTAATCTTCTCCTGGTCTCTCCTCTCCTGAAGGTGTGTGGCCTTAAACCCGTTTCAACTGGGAGAACCTTTTACCTACAGTCCTCTGCATACCACCCAGCACTGATCAATAACGGCCCCTGATTACTGGCCCCCACTACCCCTCAACCTCTGCCTTTCAACCCCTTAACCTCTGTCATCAAACACATACATTATTATACCCCTTATTTTAATGTAGATGGAATGTGGAGCTCTTAAAGGGGCTAAACATTGTGCCATGTTGTTTTCATTTTATTTTTTTGTTTGTTTCAGTCCATTCATAATGTCAAGGTTGGTTTAGCATCATAATTTAGTTTTATTTTCCACACTTTGTCTGAACTGTAGACTTGCATACACCGCCGTTCAAATGTTTGATTAGATTATTAATGTTTTTTTTTAAGAAGTATCTTATGCTCGAGTTCCATTTATTTGATGAAAAATAAAGAAAAAAGTAATATTATGACATACTATTGCACAATTAAAATTTTCTGTTTTAATATACTTTAAAATATAAATGATTTTTCATGCTTAATTTTTAGCATCATTACTCCAGTCTTCAGAGTCACATGATCGTTCAGAAATCATTCTAATATGCTGATTTATCATCACTGTTTTTTGGAACCTGTGATTCACTTTCAGGATTCTTAGATGAATAAAAAGTTTAAAAAGTACAGCCTTTCTTCAAAATAGAAATCTTTTCTAACAGTATGTATTTATTGTCACTTTTTATTAGTTTAACACATCCTTGCAGAATAGAAGTATTAATTTCTTTCAAAGAAGAAAAAAAAAGAAAACATTTACTGACCCCAAACTTTGAACGGTAGTGAAGCGGTAAATAAATGTTCTTCTTAACCTTTTAATTTATCAAATGTTCCTGAAAAAAATTATCACAGTTCCAAACAAAAATAAAAATATTAGACAGCACAGCTATTTCCAATATTGATAATAAATCAGTATATTACAATGGTTTCTGATGAATCATGTGACACTAAAAACAGGAGTAATGATGCTGATAATTCAGCTTTGCATCATAGGAATAAATGTATTTTAAAGTATATATAAATGGAAAACCACTATTTTAAATTGCAATAATGTTTTACGATATTACTGTTATTTTTTCTGTATTTTTACTCAAATAAATACTTTACTTTTGTGTGTGTGTAATGGACAAGTTTATAATCTAATTCATAAATATTAAAAGCATATACTGAGTGACTGATACCATCTTTGTTATGCAATATGCTTTACAAGAGTTTTAACGCACGTTTGCTTTAATTTATTTTAAGATCTGAGGTAAACTGTCTATTGTTGCTTTTAGTATGGCTATAAAGATCATGCAAAATGATATTCAAACTCACAGTAGACACTTGTGACACTTTGAATAAAGCACATAATCAGTACCTGAGATTATCATTGTCACAGTTTGTATGCTGTTGGTCCAGAAATAGAAACCTTTTCTAAAACAGAGACCATCGTGGCTGGTTAGGACAAAAACTCTGATTAACATGAAAAGGATATCTTTTATGTTATGTTGCAGCGTTGCGTTGCATTGCGTGTAGTTACGACACGGTGTAATGGTAAAGACTTACACTGTTACAAAACGTTGGTAGTTCAAATAAATGTTCTTTTGAACTTTCTATTAATCAAAGGAAATGTATCACTGTTTGCACAAAAACATTAAAGGATTAGTTCACTTCCAGAACAAACATTTACAGATAATTTACTCACCCCCTTGTCATCCAAGATGTTCTTGTCTTTCTGTCTTCAGTCGTAAAGAAATAGTTTTTTTGAGGAAAACATTCCAGGATTTTTCTCCATATAGTGGGCTTCAATAGTGGCCACGTGTTTGAACTTCCAAAATGCAGTTTAAATGCAGCTTCAAAGGGCTCTAAACGATCCCAGCCAAGGAAGAAGGGTGTTATCTAGTGAAACAAAAAAATGACAATTTATACACTTTATAGTTACCAGTTAGGGTATGTCGGAAAACTCCCATCTCTTATGTGTTTCCTCCAACTTCAACATCACTGTTTTACCTTTTTCTGTAAAGGGCATTTTAACTTCTTTGCATGTTCACTTTGTAAACGCTGGATTGGTACTTTTGCAGCGATGTAGGACGATTGAAGTTGGAGGAGAAAATGAGATGGAAGTTTTTCATCCTACCCTAACCGTATTGAACCAGAGTTGCACAGAATACTTGCAAAGTTAGACAAGATGAGCATTTGAGGTTAAAAAAAATATATAAATTGTACTTTCTTTTAGAAAATCCTGGAATGTTTTCCTCAAAAGTCATAATTTCTTTACGACTGAAGAAAGACATGAACAGCTTGGATGAAAAGGGGGAGTAAATTATCTCTACATTTTTGTGTAAACTGCTCCTTTAAGCAGCACAACTGTTTTTGACATTGATAATAATACAAAACGTTTCTTTTAATGCAAAATCAGCACATTTAAATCACCGAAGACTTTGCTGTCACATTATTTTTTAAAATGTATTAAAATAGAAAATAGTTTTTTAAAATTGTAATAATATTTCACAATATTACAGTTTTTACTGTTTTTTGATCAAATAAATGCAGCCTTGCTGAGCGTAAGACACTTCTTTTGAAAATGCAAAAAAATCATATGGACTTGCAGGTATTGATTGTTAATGAATTTATGGTTCTGATATTACAAAACACAAGAAGCAGGTATTTTAAACAATATTGGTAACCGAACATTCATTGTTTGGACAAAACAGCACAATCTTTAAAATAACTTCTTTAGTGTTTTAAAGGAAAAAAAGAAAGTTATATAAGCGATATATAAGTGAATCATGTCAGAATTAGAATTCAACTATCTTGGCTACGTTGCGCACTTATTTTTTTCATTCATAAACAGGACTATAAAAGAGTGAAGGCATTACTCATTAATTATTTTAATTAATTTTATGGGTTCAAACTCTTTCCAAGTACCTCCAGTTGCTGGTTGCTTTTTTCTGTCTTTCATTAGCTTAAGTGTGCGTCTCGTCTCATCTCTCATGCGTGATGCCATTTGATGGTGTGAAACATGCCACGGTAAAAGCCTTCCTTCCTGACTCCATCGATCCCGCTTCACACTCCGGCCGACGTATTGACGTGGGCGTGTTTTGATCAAGGCCTCGTTCAGATAGGGGTGACTTTGTAATTATATTCTTTTTAATTGCTTTCGCTTATCAGGGCTCTCATCTGCCAACGAGACCGTACCGCCGCGGACAACGATCTGACGGCGGAGCGGAGCAGAGCACACCTGATGTTTCCCTCTCTTCCTCTCTTCATCCCTCTCTTCTTCTCGCAGTATTACCGCTGCTCTGCTCTTAATGAGTTTCCGTGTGCATTGCGGATTCATTGATAAATGACAGCTTTATCAGAGCAGATCGCTGAACTTCGCCTCCTGTAATTTGTTTGTAGAAGAGTGTTGTCTAAAGCAGATTAGCGCTGTATAGATTTAGTTTTTCCTGCTCTACACACCCTCTCATCCCTGCTTTAACTAACAACAGCGCTTTTTTATGTGTTTGTTTGCCTTTTTTTCCTCATGTCTACATTCGCCTTAGTAAATCACAGTTTTTTTAGGGTTTGTTTAGCGTGTCGGTAATTTGAAGGTTGTTGTTAAGTTTACTGTGCTTTGCCAGAAATGCTCACATGTTGATGATGTTTAGCGTTACAGCGATTTGAGTCGTTTGGTATGTTTCATGAATGCCTGCCTCCCTCCATCAAAGAGCTAACAGCGTGCCAGTCGCCTTTTTTGCTTTTCAATTCAGTTTTTTTGTGTGCGTGTGTGCAGGCCTCACTAGATAAAGCTCATTTACACAGTTCAGAGTTTTGGGCTATGCCTCTTCGGCAGTGTTTTCACCGCCTCTGACGTTAGATTACACCACATTACACATGTATAGCACATAGGCGCGTGCGGGAGATTTGCTCTCGCTCGTATCCTCCCAAATTTCCTTATGTTTTAGCGAGTGCTGTTGTGTTTAAATTTTTAAAGCCGTGTAGCTTAGCATGGGAAACAGGCCCCGGAAATGTGATTTAGTCATGCTCGCATGTTTCGTGGTTTTGTACAAGGCCCAAAAAACTCCCCCTCAGCCTCAAGCTTAGGCAAATGAACTTCGCTCATTTCTGTAAGAAAACTTGGTAAGTTTGCAATGTGAAATGATGAAATTCATATGAAAGTGTGGTTGTTTGAATAGAGGTGAAAACATCCTTCTTTGTCTTTAAGGAAGCAGAAGATATGAACTCTTTTAAAGTTACAATCTTTTTTTCTTTTTTGCTAAATTCGTACATTTCTGATCTGAAAGATCGTATTGTGTTGACGATATCCTGAATCCTTCCTTTTACTGATCTTCGTCAGATAGGACAATCTCTTCCACTTCAAAACGTTGCATATTGGAGACGCTGCTGCTTTGTGATTGAATTTTCATGCTGGTTTTAGCGTTTGCAGTTTTAAAATTACACTTCATTATTATAATAGTTTGATATTACTTTAATGTCTATAATATGCGTTCCCGTGGCATCATGTTCCATATGAGTTCTCATTTTTATAATTGAGCTTTTGGTCCAAAGCAGGTGGAACAGATTGGAGCTTTTGGAACAGATCTTTCACAACTGAATGTCCAAGATAATTAGAAACAAAAGTAAAGCAAGACACAGAGATGCACATTTATGGACAATGTAGTCATTAGATGTAAGGTGCAGTTGAGTAACTGAAAAGCTAATACACAAAGCAAACAATAGTACGCTACCAGTCAAAAGTTTTTGATTTTTAATGTTTTTAAAAAAAAGTGTCTTCTGTTCACTAAGCCTGCATTTATTTGATCCAAAGTACAGCAAAAACAGTACAATTTTGAAATATTTTTACTATTTAAAATAAAATATTCATACTAACTCCAAGCTTTTGAACAGTATGGTGTATGATGTTGCAACAGCTTTTATTTCAAATAAATGCTGATCTTTGGATCTTTCTGTTTATCAAAGAACCTGAAAAAATGTGCTTAAATGTTTTAAATAAAGATATTACAAATAAAAAATGTTTCTTGAACAGCAAATCAGCATATTAGAATGATTTCTGAACGATCATGTGACTGGAGTAATGATGCTGAAAATTTAGTTTGATCACAGGAATACATTTAAAAAAAATTAAATAGTAAAAATAGTTCAAAATATTACTGGTTTTGCTGTAGTTTGGATCAAATAAATGCAGGCTTGGTGAGTAGAAATGATTTCTTCAAAAAAAACAACAACAAAAAACTTAGTGTTCAAAAACTTTTGACTGGTAGTGTAGACACTAAATAAATTAACTAATTGAAACGCCACTTGACAAATCGCATAACCATGCCAAATCTGAACTGGTGCAGTGGGTCAACTCTTTACGACCGTAGTATGCTACGTGTTTAAGAGAGTTCAGAGAGTGCTGACCTTGTGAATGTGTGTACACACACAAACCATAAATGGATGTTGCCACAGGCATCTTAAGTGGATTACAACTTTTTGTGATTTGAAGCTTCTGCTGTTTTGGTGCCTGTGTGTGTGTGTGTGTGTGTGTGTGTGTGTGTGTGTGTGTGTGTGAGAGATTGCATCAGGCTGTTTTTTTCTTTGCATTTCTGTAGATTTTTCACAGAATATGTTTGGGCCCTAGAGGTCTCTAGGTTAAATTGTTTAGTGTGACGGCAGGAAAATGTCATTTTAAGAGCATATTAATGGAATGTGCAATGAATGAGCTGGATCACGCTCTCAGATCATCGGTTTTGAGCATAAGACTGCCATTCTGATCACGTGACTTCTCTTTCCTCTGCCAAACTCTTTCTCTCCATCTTCTCTCCCACCCTTCATCTTTCCTACTCTCATTCAACACAGATTAAGTTTTCCCCCTCCTCATCTCTTTTTACCTTCTCCTCCCTCCTCGCCCCGTCCTCCACCATGTGTCAGGTGTGTGTGTACGTTCGCTGCCATCATGAATAATGAATATCTTTTCTGTCTCCGTCTTATTTTTGGCAGATGTTGAAATGTGCTGCATGACTTTTTTTTTTGCTGTTTTGTTTTTTCCTTCCTTTTTGTGTGTGTGTGTGTGTGTGTGTGTGTTGGATAGCGATGAATGCAGCTTCATTTTAATATGTTCTGTTTGTGGGAAGAAACGGCACTGTAATCCTGTCCTCCAGCACAGAAACACGCCGCTGCCAATCGTTTATTTTTCTCCTCCTATCCCCACACCCCCTTCCCCCCGCGACCGCTGCTCAGGGCAAGACAGCGCAGCGTTTGATAAGTACACGCGCTCTATGTGACACCAGAATCCCCGTCAGTGTTGTTTCAGTAGATACATGCAGTTTAGTAAGAACGTACACTCAGTGCCGTGAGCTCGCGAATGGAGGCAGAACTTTTTCCACAGAACTGTTTTTTGTTCAGTTTGAACAATGAAGTACAGCTTCATCTTACCGAAATCACTGCTATTTTGGGAATGTACTGTTATTTTTATTTATGGCAGTGGGTTTAGACACCAAGTTTGAAAAAAAAAAAAATATATATATATATATATAGAGTGATCATTTTGTATTTTACTCAATTTTTTGCAATTTTGATGTTTTGTTGTGGAAGAGTTCAGTGATGGACAGGAGAAGTGTCAGTAGTTTACATCTGAATCCTTTGTTTTATAGTTCATCAGTTTACATTTGAACTGTATAGTTAATATTAGAACAGTTTAGCAGTTTACTTTCGAAAAAAATATTCACATATGCTGTATGTAAAGGACGCATTGTATTAGCTCTACAGTTGCAGCATGACAATATTTAAACCTATTACTATTAACATTTTACGTAACATTTATGTATTTTATGCCACAATTCTGACTTTTTTCTCACAAATGCAAGTTTATATCTGCTAGTTCTGACTTTTTATAACAATTTAACTTAATAGTGAGTTTGTCAGTTCTCAGAGGAAAAAAAGCCAAAGCCGAGGGGAAAAGAGAGAATGACGAGTTGTTTTTTCTTATCAGAATTTTGAGATTTAATTTAGAAATTGTGAGGAAAATGTCAAAATTTTGAAATATAAACTCAAATTTACTGTTTTGTGTTCTTTTATTCCATGGCTCCATAGACTGCTACTTGAAAACCATAATTTTCTTTAACCAGATAAGCTCTGCCCACGAAAAAAAACGTCATCACTGTTTTGCACACACTGAATTGGTCTATACTGTACATATATTAATTACCAGTGTTGGGAAGATTACTTTGGAAATGTCATTACAGATTACCCTATTTAAAATGCAATAAGTAGTGTAACTATTTCAATTACTTTATTAAAATAATGTAACTGATTGTATTTGATTACTTTTTGGTTACTTGTCTCATTTTCTAATGACTGTTTTCAACTGTTAGTTCAGTTTATATTTAAACAATACAGTAGTTTATATTTAAACAGTAGTTTACATCAGAACAGTTTAGAAGTTTACCTTAAAAAAACCAAGAAGTTTTTGAAATGGTTTACAACAGTACAGTTCAGCAGTTTGGTAAAGGGGTCCTATTATGCTCTTTTACAAAGTCTTGGTTTTGTTTTTGGGGTGTATTAGAACATGCTTTCATGCTTGATGGTTTGAAAAATGCATAATTTTTAAACAAAATTTTACATTATTACAATACATTTCTCCCAGCCTGGCACATAAGGCTCAATTAGTTCTGGGTTTAATGAAGGCCTGCCTTCCAAAAAACGAATGTGCTGTGATTTTTTTTTTTTTTTTTTCATTTTGCGATTGGCGAACAGCTTAGACGGTGTTTCAGTACTGCCACGCCCCTTGTCAAAGAAGCAAGTTCCGTGTACAACTGTTAGTGCAAGCTAGATTAAAGTGATTCTTAAGTTGTGAATTTATGTATATTTTTCTTACAAAAACGCATTGATTCGCTACAGGAGGCCTTTATTAACCCCCCCTGAGCCGTGTGAGGCACTTTTTTATTATGGATGGATGCATATTATTGGACTTGTTTTGGCCTGATGAGGAGAAACACCCGTCTATGCCGTTCTAAAGCTTGGGAGTGCCACGATAAATTTTAATATAACTCCGATTGCATTCATCTGAAAGAAGGAAGTCATATACACCTAGGATGCATGGAGGGTGAGTAAATAATATGTTACAGTAGTGTTGGGTCCTATCATCAGCTTGCGAGATCACCACTACATGATATTATCATGCTAATGTATTTAATTATTTACATACTTAATTTCATTGCCCAATACCAGCTCCAGCATAAGGCTAAAAGCAGCCTAACATTATCAGAGAACATCATCACTGATTAGCCTAGCCTATTCTAGTGCAAGTTTATGCATTTAAAAAAAACCCATTTGTGTTATAAGTGAAGCTATCTACACTGATGAATAAATCTCTTACCACACACTGCACACATCTGCGACGCGTTATGGCTCCGACGCAGCAACCGGAGTAGATCGTAGCTTCGGCATGTGTTTCGACCCCCTGTACTGCACACATCTGTGGCGCGTTGCTGCTTTGAAGCGGCCACTCTAGTCAATGTTTGTGTTTATACCCCGCCGCGCTGTGGCTCGTTGAAGCGGCTCTCCATGCTGCATCGCTAAATTTAGGCTAATCCCTCACCTCGTCCCTACCTTCCCTCCAACAATTTGAATTTCCATGGGCAGGATTTATTTTAATGATATTCTAATGGACCGCGTTGTGACATCATTGCATGCGGAAAACAAACGTTGTAGTTTAAAGGAGCCGTTCGTTGTAGTTCTTAAAAAGGGCTAACCCTGCCTGCTTTAAATGTTTGAAAATTATTAACAATTGAAAACATTCTTTAGAAATTTAGAAAAGTAATCAAAAAGTAAACAAAAGTAATTTGATACATTAATAAAATAATTGAAATAGTTACAGTACTTATTACATTTTAAATAGGGTAACTTGTAATCTGTAACCTATTACATTTCTAATTAATATATGAACTGTATTCACTTGTTAAGTGATGACGTGATGCGTCCAACAAATGCACCAACGAATGTTGTTTCTGGATCCAAGCCTCAACTTATTTCACTTGAGAATACTATCTCAACAGCCGTTTATGAGCACTGTTTATTCATATTAAACATTTAAGCTAAACATTTTCAAACTTATGGTGTACACTACAGTCTCTGTGCTCATAGCATCCCAAACACAAATTAATTAATTATTTATTTATTTATATGTATATTATACTGAATCTGAAACATTCTGTTTTCACTTTAATAAGTTTGCAGTGAGTCCTTCATTTATATGTTTATCAGTTGCAACGCAACAGTTCAGTATATCTAAACAGAACAGTTCAGCAGTTTATAATTGAACATGACAATTTGCTGTGGAACAGTTCAGTAGAATACATAGGAACAATTTAGTAATTTACAGGAGAACAGTTCACTAGTTTTCAGTGAATACTTTAGCAAGTGTGGCATTTTAACAAATTGAACAGTGAGACATCAGTGTTTTTAATGGGTCGTTTCAGTCACTGACAATAAAACAGGTAGACACTTTAGAATCAACCCACCTCACAGAGGTGGAGAATGAATTAAATAACAGCAGTGGTTCCTGGGAGTTTAAACGTGTCTTGGTGTGTCAGTGTTACTGTTTTCTTCCAGCCGTAAAGGTGCCACAGGGTACTGTTAGCCTAAAGAGCCGAGTGCTCCTAAACGGCTGTTGTCTTCTAATTGCTTTAATAGCACCTGGCCGGTAATCCCAGGTAATTATTGAGCTGAAATTAGACAGCTACTTCAAACATCTCTTAAAAGGAGCAAAGACTGCCTCAGGAACTTACAGCTCTCTTATCATGCATGCCGGAAAAGTGACATGGAAAAGTGGTTGCGGGTTTTGCATTCGTGTGGAGCTTAACGTGTTCCTCCCCACCCCCGTGTAGCATGTCAGTGTATGCAGGAAATGCTTGTGCAGTCCGTTCAGTTCTGGGTAAATCACTGTTGTTGATCTCTGATTGAATATGAGAACCTTTAATAAGGGGAACTGGCTTTTCATAATTAGATGATTAAAGCAAGACACTTGAATTCTAGTTGGTGGATTGTGCCAGTCACAAGAAGAATGACAGAATAAAACAAAATAAGCTTTGCTCATTTGCTCTAAATGAGTTTCAGACTGTGTGAATGTACATGACGATGTAAAAACAAATTGTACAACTACTGTCCTTCATTTTTTGTGTTTACTGTTGCAGCGGCATCCTGAGCATTGTTATTAGTTTGTTTGTGTGTGTGTACATGTCTCTCTCTAGAATAGAAAGGCTCTCGGAGCCCCAAGGGCCCTTCACTTGACTTTTCCCTCCTGCTCTTTAAAGACAACCTTAACCTTTCAAATTGTGCAGGCAGACGTATAAACGCACAAATAACACACTTGCCCTCAGTGGCATTCGTTCGGATCTTAGCATTTAATTATGATAATCTAAGAGGCAAGCATTCGAAGAATTTAAAGGAAGTTACAGCTTCAGCGTGTGGCCAATCTACTCAGACCACACCTTTAGGATGTCACGGTTCCCTTTATAAAATCATTGTTCTTTTTTATTTTTTTTTTGAGTTTTGGTCTAATTTACATAAGTCTGCTTTGGGCCCCTCACAAGCAAGTCTGCGTCCTTGAATCCTCCTGCGGTAGCAGGTTGTGTCCAAAAGGGGGCGTTGTTAAGCTGCCTACATGCTTGAAATGTTGAGCGGCTGATGTATAGCACTCTTATCAGGGGGATGGCAGCGTCTCTCTTCCTTTGCACACACAGATCCATACAGATACCTGTCCTATGATAATGTATTTCTGCAGGATGAGCACTCTTTTATAACATGTTAGATTTGTATTTAGATGTGGAATCTATCAGGGCTGCATTCATCAGATAGCTGCAAGTTTTGTCTCAGGCTATTTGATTATCGTTATTAAAAAGTTATTGTGAGGGGGGAAAAATGCGAGCGCATGCACGCCAGAATATGAATTCGGAGCGATAGCATATCCGTAACGCGACGGCTCCATTTTTAACGGGATTATGTCCGAAAGTGGCCAGACTCCCGGTGCGAAGGGGTTCTGCCGCTTTGTGTTTCTGGATTTGTGGGATTAGAATTCTCGTTCCTCCGTTTAGTTGGACTCTTAATCCAGACTGATACAGCTTCAAAGGCTGGTCTTTATTAATCATGTGTTTACATTATCCATGGTCATACACTCCTTACAGACCAAAGCTCTCATTAGAACGAGCATGTAAGTCTTTTGTGTGCATTTTTCCTCTGTGTGTGTGTGTGTGTGTGTGTGTGTGTGTGTTTGTTCAAATTAGACAGAGGATTTCAACAGAGGCGACTTTTAACAAAGCTGAGCTTACAAAGCTAATTGGAGAGAGATGGGTTGGATCTGATGTTCTTGATTGGAATTTAAGGACTTTCGAAGAAAAGACAGACAATGAGAGGGTTGTATGTGTGTGTGTGGGACAGAGAAAATTAGTGTTTGTTTGAAAAATGGTCAAGGCTTGGGCTAAATGAGTTGTGTGTAATTTTGTGTACAGTTCAAGTTTCCGTATAATTACAGGAAGTTGTTTGTCTAGGTCATTTTTCTTTTCTGCATACGTTATGCAACACATTCCCATTGTGCATAATGAAAATGAAAAGAAGTTTCTTTCTTTTTTGTTTTCTTTTTTTTTTGTTTGTTTGTCTGGTGGAATACTGACAAAACATTTGAACAATTTAGGCTAGTAAATGCAGTTTTGAGTCAGTTTTTCTTTCGTGCTCATGAATATTAATTAGGTTACTTTCGTTATTTGAATATGTTTACTATGTTTTAGAACATATTTCTATTAGTGTTTTGCTAAATACATAGTCTGTGAGATGTATTGATCCAGACATCGAAGTATGTTCATTTCCAAGTCAAAGCTGACTTGGAAAATATTTAAACAATAATTTTAATGTCAATAGCACATATTAATCTCTCATTTTCTACACCCTTTCCTTTCTCCTTCTTTATAGCCCAGTCCGATTCCAAGTCCCATTCTTGGTGGGAGGCCAAATGCAAGTCAGTCCCTGTTGGCCTGGTGCCGAGAGGTCACGAAAAACTACAGAGGCGTCAAAATCACCAACTTCACCACTTCCTGGAGGAACGGACTGGCTTTCTGTGCCCTGTTACACCATTTCAGACCCGACTTAATGTAAGCCATGCATCTTTATGGAAATACACACTTTTATAAAAGCCTCAACACACAAGAAGCGCTTCTTGAGATGGTTCAGTCAGCAGTAATTGTGTTTAGCGCATGAGGTGCTGACACAACTTACCCCACGTTAAAGGTATAGCGCTTCCAAAAATGAAAATTGTAATATTGTGTTTTGTGTTTCACATAAGAAAGAAAGTCATAGAGGTTTGGAACTACATGAGGGTGAGTAAATGAGAGAATTTGTAATTTTGGGTAAACATGTCAAGGAATAATTGGGCTATTGGTTGACAAAAACAATTTAGCCTGCAGCTATCATTGGGAAAATGCTTCATTTCATGATTCAAGAGTAATCTATAGCCACAAATATAAATTGTTTTATATACTGCCACTAAAATGCATAATATATACTACTAAAAGTTTTTGAACAGTAAGATTTTTAATGTTTTTAAAGAAGTCTCTCCTGCTCACCAAGCCTGCATTTATTTGATCCAAAGTACAGCAAAAACTGTTATATTTTTAAGTATTTTTACTGTTTAAAATAACTCTTTTCTATTTGAATATATTTTAAAATATAATTTATTCCTGTGATTTCAAAGCTGAATTTTTTTTATCATCATTACTCCAGTCACATGATCCTTCAGAAATCATTCTAATATCCTGATTCGCTGCTCAAAAAACATTTATTATTATTATGATTATGATTTTTTTTGATGAATAGAAAGTTCAGAAGAACAGCATTTATCTGAAATAGAAATCTTTTGTAACATTATAAATGTCTTTATCATCACTTTTGATCAATTTAAAGCATCCTTGCTAAATAAAAGTATTAATTTCTAGAACTTCTTTCACAAAATAAATAAATAAATAACATTTGACCTACTCTAAGCTTTTGAATGTTTTAGTGTATAATGTTGCAAAAGCTTTTTGTTTCAAATAAATGGTGATATTCAGTGGTGAATCCTGAAAAAATGTGCTCAACTGTTTTAAATATTGATAATAATAATATTAATAATAAATGTTTCTTGAACAGGAAATCTCCATATTAGAATGATTTCTGAAGGATCATGTGACACTGAAGACTTGAATAATGATGCTGAAAATTTAGCTTTAATAGCAGGAATAAATTACATTTTAAAATATATTCAAATAAAAAGCAGTTCTTTTAAGTGGTAAAATATATCAGGTATAATCAAGGTAATCAAATAAATGCAGTTTTGGTGAGCAGAAGAGAATTCTTTAAAAAAAAAAAAACATTTAAAGTCTTACTGTTCAAAAACTTTTGACTCGTATTGTATATTTTTAATCTTGGGTAAATTTCCTTTGACATAAAACAAATTTTACCTGCAGAAAGTAGAAAATTCACTTTGACAAGCAGAAGCATTAAAAATCACAAAAAATACATTTTAAAAAATCAAATACAAAAAAAAATGACACTGGATGTGCATTTTATTGTTAAGCCATTTTCAGTTGTTGCCTTTGATCAAAATAATCATCAGATGACTCAGTAACCTCTATATAATTAATACCGACAGGCCTAAACTCTATGTATACACAACTCACTTAATTCACCTCTCTCTCTCTCCCCCTCTGTGAGAATCTCACTTTGTGTGGGGGGTCTAATATGGTTTATGATGGAGAGTTTTTAATCCCTCTGTCTTATTTCTGAACATTTCTGTGTCTGGTCTCATCAGGAATGACTCAAATCCTCCTTAATTACTACACTTACAGCAGATTCATCACAGTGCTGACAGCGCCACAGCCAACCACCCTCTGGGTTTAGCATACGCTAAAGTACCAGGAATCTGGCCGCCGTCTGTTTAAGGAAGATATTGACTGATTTATTATGTTTGATACTCTAATGAAGCATTCATTGACATGTATAAAGAGAATGGTTTTTCAACACTTTTGACTCGCACTATTCACACAGCCTGAGAGACAACCTGCTGTTTGCTTCATGCTGAATGATCAGTGGCCATCATTCCAAAAAAAATCTTCATCTCTGCAATGAATTTGCAGTTGGTGTAACCACAACTAAAAATATGGCTTGTTACAGAAGTTAAGTGTGTTTATTAATGCTATTTCATCTGGAGAAAGTCCTCAGAGGGCTTTTAAAGTGCACTGTGCCTCAGGGGACAGTACACAGCCCACATCAAGGTTTGACTGACATGTAATGAATGCTGAGGCTTATGATATAAGCAAAATGCAGGATATTGTCCATTTTTAGAGTAGCCCACTACCGTTTTCCCTGCTGAAGAGGAAAGACCCCAGGCACACAGTGGGTAGGGTGAAGAACGAGAGATGAAACGTTTAATGTGTTGAGTGGTTGAGTAAAAGCTGTGTGTGTGTGTGTCTAATTTTGCTTGCACTCACACACACTCTATTAGTTGTGTTGATTGCAGAGCTGTGAAATTGCATGTTACAGCCATTACATGAGACGCATATTTAAAGCTAACTCTCTCTCTCGCTGTTCTTTCCTCCCTCCTAGTGACTACAAGGCTCTCAATCCTCAAGATATTAAAGAAAACAACAAAAAGGTAAATGCTACACACTCTCTTCCTCTCTTCGTTTGTTTGTGCATCAGTAATCCTCCTCATAGGTGATTTATTTTGTTATAACTCTGATTCACTCCCACCCAGCGTTCTCTAATTGCCACTTTCAGAATGCGGCTCCCCTGCCGACACTGATGGAAAGAGTGTGTGTGTGTGTGTGTGTGTGTGTGTTTGCTTGCATTTGTGTGGATGGAGTAAGTCACCTGGGAGTCGTAAGATAGCATCATAATTCATAAACATGCTATAAATAAACTTTACAGGCTTCTCCACAGAGAGAAAAGGAAAGAGAGGGAGGGAAAGAAGAGGAATAAAGGGATGTTAATCACACACTTGCAGGACCAAGGAGGTTCAAACAGTAGATACACACACACAAACTTGTAAACATACTTGTGAAGACCTCCATTAAAATGAAAATTCTGTTATTAATTACTCACCGTCATGTCGTTCCAAACCTTCGTTCATCTTCGGAACACAAATTAAGATATTTTTGATGAAATCAAGAAATTTCTGACCCTCCATAGATGGGGTCCTACTGTAACTCGGGAGAAAAATTTGTTGAATAAATTTATTTTGTTTTTTCACTTAGACTATTTTGTTGATGTTCTTGCTAACTTTCTGGGCCTTGAACGTGGTAGGAACCTTTCTGTCTATGGAGGGTCAGAAAGCTCTCGGTTTTCATTAAAAATATCTTAATTTGTGTTCCGAAGATGAATGAAGGTCTGATGGGTTTGGAACGACATGAGGGAGAGTAATTAATGACAGAATTTTCATTTTAGGGTGAACTATTCCTTTACTCTCTGTTGTTTTTAAATTAAGCAGTTATAGAGTATAATCACTACACCCAACCCAAGTCCTTAAAGACATTTTAAATATTATTACTTTATTGCGCTACTGTAAATAAAACTACGAAATCGCTCGTAACTCCTAAACCATCAGTCGCAGGCTGAAGTGCCTTATGTGACGTGAAATATTTGGGCATTTTTTGAAAAACATACTTTTACGAACTAGTCCCAGGTTTTTGGCCTGATCGGAACCAAACCAAAGCAGAAAGATTCTCTCAATAGTGAATATCAATAATTATCAAAAAAAGTTGAACTTTGACTCACCGTCACAAAGGGACACCAGAACGTTTGAAAGGGGCAGGGCCACTTTTAGTAAAATATAACTCCTGAACAGAATGAGGTATCTTGGCCAAACTCAGAACACTTGCGTAAGAGCTCAATTTGAGGTCACAGAAAAAAGTAAATTGCCACGCTTGGCCACTTTGTGGCGCTATTAGGGGAAAAACATAAAAATTGCTATAACTGTGCCATTTATCCTTTCAACATGGAAATCGGTGTGTGCGGTCTTGGTCCAAAGTACCGCAAGTGTCTATAAGGACATTTGCGTATCTCAAAAACATGGCTACCACTAACCGAAGTTTGAGCACCTGTCAGACAAGGTTAACCGAGGCCAATTGGAACAAAACTTGGCGGGCATGTTCGACTCACAGCCCCAAAGGTCTGATTGTACGTCACGCTGTTTTTCGCACATATGCACAATATTCGTATTATACGACAGAACTCCTCATTCTGGACAACCTTGCCTCTAGAACCACTGCTGTCAATCAAATAGTTTGTTAAATATTTGACAAGATGTCAAAAAACTTTTGCGAACGAGTCCTAGGTTTTTTGCTCAATCTGAAAAAAACACTCTCTAGGTCAATAATTATTAAAAAATGTTTAAATTTACTCTTTGGGAGGCTATAACGGGTTTGTTTAGAAAAGGGTCCTGTCCAAATTTACCCAAAATCCTATATAGTCTAAAGAAAAAATCTAAACTTCACGAAACCTGGTGAGCACATGCGACAGGTGATTCTAAACAAGCATGCAACTTTTTAAGGAAATTGGACCACAGCTGGCACTATAACAATCATAAACGTAAATATTTATAAACGTAATATATTTCTAAACGTAAATATTTCTATGGCAAATTTGCCAAAAATGCTCATGGATTTAGGTGGTTACAGACTTGCTAAACAATGTATTTTTTCATATTTGCTTAAATGCCTTAAAGCGTTTGAAACCCAGTAATCGCTGCTTGCAGCTGTATTTATTTTATTTTTTTATTTTTTTACAATAGTTTATATGAACACAGTAATTGCACTTTGATTTGCACTAAATCAGCTTACTAGAATGGTTTCTGTAGGATCATGTGATGCTGAAGACTGGAGTAATGGCTGCTGATAATTCAGATTTGTCATCACAGGAATAAATTACATTTTAAAATATATTAAACATATTCAAATTGCAATTCAGTTGAGCTCAAGATCTGAGTTTATCTGCTTTAGGTAGATCTCCATCAGCTTCCCATTCCACACTTTCTTTTAGTCACTTTCTCTTTCTTTCTCTCATTATTGTTTTACATTACACCTTGTTCCATCCGTTCAGGAATTTTCAGTGGGATGTGCACGACGAATGAGCTTTGAGAGAGAGCGAGGAAGGTGTGGATATTGCTGTCAGCTCTCAAATGCCTGTTTAAATAAACCGCCAGGTGGCTGTGCCAACAAGGATTACTCCAAGCATCTCTCTTCCTCTCTCTCAAAGCACGCACACACAATGCACAGCAGCGCACGATACGAAATGTATATTTGCTGAAGAGTTGCTTCCTGGATTTGTTTGGAATCTATTTGGATTTGTGGATGTATAAAACTTAATTCCTCTGTAATTCCGCTCCATTGAACGATCACTGTATTCTGGAGCGCTGCAGATTAACTCTTATTTCAGCCCTCAGATTAACTCCATTTAGACTTTATTAGGTGTATTTAATGTGCTCCTCGCTCTCTCCTTTCCCTCCGTTCCTTTCATCTGTCATCACTTTATCCCTACACTCAATACCTGCAGTCCTGAGTTCATTTCCTGCTCTCTCTCGTTCTGGGACTATCACATACGCCGTTTTTCTCTCTCCAACACAGCGAAAAGTGCATCCTCTCGCTCTCTTTCAACGATAAACGACTATCCCAAGCTGAGGAGGTTAAGAGCACTTTCTATACAGCCCCAAACACACGCATTTATATAAACTGCATTCATTTCCATTTGATAGAATCAGCGCGACCCTCTCTGGCCCAGCCGTGATTGCAATAATCTCTATTGAAATATGACAGATAAGAGCAATCAATAGCAGAGGGGAGAGGAGAGGACGGTTTGGTCATACAGGCAGTGAAAAGAATTATTTTCTCTGTGTGTGTCTAGAGAGCGACTAGCAGTAATTTCCCATGATATCTGATCTGTGCGTGCGCGTGTGCGCGTGCGTGTATGTGTTCCTGTGTTCCTCGATAAATGTGCGGACAGGGGGGAAAAAGCCCCTCTGGCTGTGTTTGTGACTGACAGCGATGGATACCTGTCAATCATTCAGCGATGTCATTCACAAAACAAAACGCTTTTCATTGTGCGTTTAGCGTGGGGGAGGGGCTGACAGACCGGAGCAGGAAGGGAAAGTCTTAAACACACAATTGCACAGTTCACACGGGTTATTAGTGCCGCTGCATCATTTATACACAGATCCAGAGCAAACAGCACATTTCTGTTAGTTGAATAAATGGCTTTGTAGTTAATAACGCAGTACATAAGAAGCGTGTTTTGGGGCTTAAATCATCTGGAAGTGTTTGGTCACATACACTTGCTGTTTACATGGTGTATTTGTTTTAATCAAGCATGATTTGTTGTTTTGAAGACTACAGCAATGAGACAGAGAGACACCTTTCATGTTTGCCTTTTTTCCTCTCCCAGGCACCTTAATGCAGTCTGTAAATAGACATTGATACATACACTATTTATAATATATATTTATATATTTTTTTTTATTTAGTAAAAATGCTTTAAATTGATCAAAGCTGACAGTAAAGACATTTACACTACCATTCAAAAGTTTGGGGTTAGTAGGTTTTTAAAAAAAATAAATGAATGGTTTTATTCAGTAAAGATGCGTCAAACTGATCAAAGCTGACAGTAAAGACATTTAATGTCTCTTTCAAATTAATACTTTTCTTTTGAATATTTTATATATATATAATTTTTTTTTTCATTCTTTATTAATATTATATATTTTTATTCACTACAGTTCAAAATTTTGTGGTCAGTATTTTTTTTTATGATTTAATTGTCTTATTCAATAAAGATGCATTAAATTCAAAATTGACAGTAAAGACATTTAATGTCTCTTCCAAATAAATACTTAACATATAATTTTATTATTTTTATTCACTAGATATTTTTTCTTATTGTTTATTATTATTATACATTTTTATACACTACCATTTAAAAGTTAAGTAGTGTTTGTTTTATTCCGTAAACATGCATTACATTGATCAAAGTTGACAGTAAAGGCAGTAATGTCTCTATTTCAAATAAATACACTTCTTTTGAACGTGGTATTCATCAAAATATCCTGGAAGCAGTCACAAATTTCTGTTTTCAACATTGATAGTACGAAATGCTGCCAAATCTTCAGAGAATAATTTCTGAAGGATCATGTGACACTGACCACAGGAAGAATTGCTGCTGAAAATTCAGCTTTGTCATCACAGGAATAAATTACATTTTTAAAATATATTAAAAAAGAAAATGTGATTCTAAATTGTAATAACAAATTTATAGTTTTACTGTTTTTACTGTATTTTTTAATAATAACTTAATGTAATAACTTTAATAGTAAATATTGTTATATATAAGTTTATTATTTTTATTCACTAAATATTTTTCTAATCCTTTATTATTACTATTATATATGTTTTTTACACTACCATTCAAAAGTTTGGGTCACTAGGGTTTTTTATATATATAAATTATTGTTTTTATTTAGTAAAAATGCATTAATTGATCAAAGTGTAGAAAGTAAAGAAAGTAAAGAAATGTCTCTGTGTCAAATAAATACTGTTCTTTTGAACTTGTTATTCATCAAACTATCCTGGAAAAAGTTTCTCACAAATTTCTGTTTTCAACATTGATAGTAAGAAGGAATGTTTCTTCAGCACCAAATCTTCAGAGAATAATTTCTGAAGGATCATGTGACACTGATGACTGGAGTAATGGCTGCTGAAAATTCAGCTTTGTCAACACTGGAATAAATTGCATTTTTAAAATATATTAAAATAAAGAAAAAGGCAGTCTTGTTGAGCATATGAGACTACTTTCATGTTTTGTTTTTAAACCAGTCTATACTGTCTTGTCAAAAACTGATTTTTCTTTCACATGTAAAAGAGACCTTTTAGAATTGGCCTCATTTAGCTGTGGTGTGAATGTAGCTGAAGTTTAAAAAATCTCCATCAGACACTTTAGTTTCGTTCATTCCTGCAATTATTCACTCTTTCTTTCGAGCTGATGCCCAAACAACACATACCTGCAGACTCTTTTTGTTTTCCCACCCGTATTCGTTCTCCTTTTTCCTATTCAGCTGTCTCTACCTTACATTTCCCTCGCTCTGCAAAGCTCTGCATCGCCATCGCTATTGTTAGCCTCCAGCAAACAGGAAAAAGAGAAGGCACGAGAGAAAGAAAGATGTGATTAATTGTAAATTGAGAATCGGCTTACCTTTGATTATCCCACCCCTCCCTTTCTCTTTCTTTCTCTCTCCCTCTCACTCAGGCCAGTAAAGGGGACAAACCTGATAAAGTCAGTAGATGGGTAAGCAGCAGAGGTTGAGACAATAGTCAACACTCGTCAACAGGGTGAAATTCTCTCGGCCGTCGGCTCGGCTCTGATAGCAGCTCAGATAAAGCGAATCGGGGGGAGGCCGAGACAGAAGGCTAATTTGTAGGCTTTTCTTTATACTGTTGTATTCTCAAATTCTTAAGAGAAAGAGAAAGTAACTTTTCTTTCATTCGTTCGGTGGATTACCGCGATAATGTCAGCCAGTTTACTTTCACTTCTTCCTTCCGTTTCTCTCTCTCTCCCTCTATCTCCCGATCAGGGATTGAGTTTGGCTGTTTGATTATCTGCCTGTTCTCCTCAACCGGACAAATCAGTGCAATTATACTCACTGCAGAGAGAGAGAGAGAGTGACGGAAAGGGGGAGAAAGAGAGAGAGAGAAAGTGAGAGAGATGGAAGGAGGGCGAGTGGGAGATGTATGCGATAAGACTGAGGCAGGATTAGTTTAGTGTTTCTTGGTATCGTGCTCTCTTATCATGGAGAACCATCCTTGACATTAGCTGTCACCGCCTGCCGCATCCTACTGATCCCAGCTTGTCTTATCCCAAATCTAATTCCTGCATGCACCCTACACCCTAACTGTCTCTCCCTCCCATCACCCTACAAACCCTCTTCTTCCCTTTCACCTTTTACCCTGTCGTTCCCTTTTTTCTTCATCCCATACCTTGGTCTTCCTCACGATAAAGCACCTTATTACACCCTATAGTTTACACTTTTACCCTACACCCAACCATTCATTTTCACTCCTCAGCCTCCACCCTGTTTGTCCCTTTCACCATTTCACCTTCATTTCAACCAATACGCTACCCATTCTACCTGGGTTTAAATTGAACCTGTTTACTTTAAATTTTTTTTAAATGATAGTCTATTTAATTTAATGAATGATTTGCTGGACAAGTTTTATTTTATTTTAAAAATATATTTTTTATCTATCATACTATCTATTGCTCATTCTGTCATATGTTCTATCATATATTCTATTGTTTATTCATTTATTGATCATTTGTTAATTATTTATTATTTAATCTATATAACAATTGTCAGATTCAGATAATTATTATTATTTAAAAAGTATTATTTAAATTTATTATAATTTAATTATTTTTAAAATTATAATTTATTTTTTGTTTATTTTTAATTTAGAAGAATTATTGTCTGACCCAGACTTATTTTATTTATTTTGAAGAATGGTTTGGTTGACAGATTTACTGTAGTTTAGTTTAGAATTTGAAGTACATTTTGCAATTTTCCTATATTCACCTATTTACTTTTAAGTTATAGAGTTGTTTTAGCGTTTTATAAAGGAATGACACAACTGAAATGAAATCAGTCTTTTTTTTTTTCCTTCAATCAATACTTCTTTTTTTTTTTTTTTTTTTTTAGTCTACTAGTTCTTGTTTATTTACTTCATTAGGGGTTCAAGCGTGTAGTACTCGCACCGCCTACAATGTTATCAAGGCTCACCCCAATCGGCCTGACAGGTGCGGTTCAGTGATCAATCGAAAGATTCTCACCCCTAGTCAATATATTCACGCATACACTATATTTTCATATTGAATGATCAGTTTTCTTATCTGAACAACTTTGCCTCTAGGACCATATTTAAATATTTGAATTTGAATTTAAATATTAAATATTTGACATTATTTTAAAAAAACTTCTCCAATCTGACCATAGGTGGCACTATAACAGTCATAAAAGTTAAAAATCATTATATTTCTATGGTAAATTACCTGGATTTGCCAAAAATGCTTTTGTTTAAGGTAGTTACAGGCTTGCTAAATCATATGTAATGTCTTTTTCATAAGTGCTTAAATGCCTTAAAGCGCTTAAACCCGATAATCGCTCCTTGCAGCTATGTTTTAATATTGTCTTTTATTTTCTGTGCTGTAATTTAAACATGATCTGTTTTTTGTGTATGCAGGCATATGATGGTTTTGCCAGTCTGGGCATCTCTCGCCTTCTGGAGCCATCTGACATGGTTCTGCTTGCGATCCCGGATAAGCTGACGGTGATGACGTACCTGTATCAGATCCGGGCACATTTCAGCGGCGAGGAACTCAATGTTGTGCAGATCGAAGCCAACAGCAGTCGTAGCACATACAAAGTTGGAGACTTTGAAACAGACACAAACAGTTCCATCGACCAAGACAAGTTCTACGCCGAACTTAACGACGTTCACCATGAGCCCACTAACCAGGATGCTGCAGCAACCAATGGTGGGCATGGTGTTAAAGAAGAGCAGGAAGTAAAGTCAGTCATGACAGGCGGAGGATCTGGTTCCCTATCCGCCTCACAAGGGGAAGTTCTAAAAGACGTAGCTCCTTCTTTACGGGCGTCCATGGCAGACCGTGACTCTCCAGCAACTCCAGCGGTCACTGAACCTCACCCACAACCCGCCCAAAGCACCAGAACCAGCCTGGAGCCCTCCATCAGCCAACCTCCTGTTGCAGAACAGAAAAAAATCCTCAAAGCTGATACACTGGACATGGGTGATCTGTCTCACAGGCTGGAGAGAGAAAAGGAGAAAGGGCAGTCGGGTGGGGTGACCGCCACTGACACCAGACACTCCAAGGAGCAGCACGAGACCCCACAGCCTAGTGAAAGACTAACTGAGTCTGGGTCGCCCTTGTGGCAGACTGGGTCTTCTCTAACAAACACGCACAAACTGGGCTTCACGTATAACAGGGACACTGATCTTATCAAGAAGAAGAGAGCGAGTTTGCGCCATGCTGAATCTGACAGTACATCAGACAGCAGTGCGCCTCAGACCAACCATACACACACTCCCGCTAAACACATACAGGTAAATGTCAACACACAAGCATGCTTACATATGCATGTACATCTGAGCAAAATCTCACTGTGGCTTTATCGTTCTTTTCGTCATTCTGTTTCTTTCTTTCCCCAAGCTCTATAAACCCTCTGTCTGTTGTTCATTCATTCCGTTTTTTGTATATTGTTCTGTCATTCTATCTATCTATCTATCTATCCATCTATCTGTCTGTCTGTCTGTCTGTCTGTCTGTCTGTCATTCTTTCGTTCTATCTTTCTCTCCCCCTTAGGTGTTTTATCTATCCGTCTGTCTGTCTGTCATTCTGTCTGTCATTCTATCTGTTGTTCTGTCTGTCTGTTTGTCATCCTTTCTTTCATTCTATCTTTCTCTCTCCCTTAGGTGTTTTGTCTGTCTGTTTGTCTGTCTGTCATTCTTTCTCTCTCTCTAACGTGGTCTGTCCATATGTCTATCTATCTATCTATCTATCTATCTATCTGTCTAACATTCTGTCTGTTGTTCCGTCCATCTTTCTGTCTGTCGTTCTGTCTGTTGTTCTGTCTGTAATTCATTCTTTCATTCCATCTCTCCCTTAGGTGTTTTATCTGTCTGTCTGTCTGTCGGTTGTTCTGTCTGTTATTCCATCTGTCAGTCCGTCTGTCCATCTGTCTGTCTTTTTTGTCTGTCGTTCTGTCTGTCATTCTTTCATTCCATCTTTCTCTCTCCCTAAGGTGTTTTGTCTGTTCTTAAAACCTCTGAGCCTTTTCCCAAAAATGTTTAATATTTTTCTGTTTAAAAATCACATTATATGGTGTCATACGAATTTCTTTTCATTTTAGTTCAATGTAATTTTACTTTAAATGAAATTGTAATTATGCATCCTGTTTGCTACATCAATGTAATTTTGCAATGCTTTCATTTTCTCAAAATATGCATATGCAAAATATGCATGCCAGCCAACATAGAACATAGGCGGGCATTATGCAAATGTGTTACCCCATGACATGTAGCCGTCACAGAAGTGGGATTCGAATTATTAACGACTCGTTGAACAAGGACACTTTTTTTTTTTTATCGTGCAGTTTCGGTTTTACAACTTTGCAGATTGTTTACATTCACATACAGCTACATTGTACGCTGTATGAAAGGCAATATTTGAAATGGCATAATAGGGGCACTTTAATAATGACACTTTCTGTGAGTCATGCAGTCATCACGAAGACTGGAAAAATCATGGTAACATTATGAAGATTCATTGCTCAGAAAGTGCATGAAACCTTTTGAGCAGTCAAAATGACCAAACCGCACACGACTGATGGTCCAACACAAGCAAGCAAACAACATCCGACATAAATACACAGATACACAAATATAGGTAATAAACACAGGTAGATACACATGCATGTTAACTGAATAATGCCCTGAACACTCCCAACAGAAAAGCAGTTGCAAAATGGGAAAAGCTGCCATATAAAATCAAAGCACATAAAACAGTTTGAAGCTTTTTACATGTTTGATATTTTTGCCATTTTGTGAGACGCCTGATCGGCACAGACAGCAGCCGCATGTCACTCGGAGTGGCATGTCATTATGTACGGGCCGTCCCGCCTGCAGCTCTAATACTGACACGGGTTATAGCGTGTTCCGCATGAGAGCCTCTCCTCATCTATACAGCATGTACACACACACATACACACACACTCTTGCAGGTATTGCAGCACAACCAAGTTTTATCACACTCTCACCATGTATCACTGTCATTTCTTCCACTGAATAACTTTCCAGCTTAGATTTGTCCTGATTTTATTTTGACATGTCATCAAGGCCTCAGCTGTGACATGAGAGCTGCGTTACCATGGTGATAGTTACTTGGCACCACCTTAAGTTTGTTGGCGCTTCATTTGGTTGTTTTAGTGATTGTATTGCATCACTATTTCACCAGTGATGTTAACAGTAATCAGGAGCAAACATAACTCTATCTCCTCTCAGATGTCAGAATCACCACCATACCAATCAGCCAATCATCTGCTTGCTGGAGCTTGTAATAAGAGTGCGAAGCTGATATAGATGCTAATCTGACTTAAACAACATATAGGATGATAGCACATCCACAGATTTGTTCTTATGTTATGTTTTGTTTGTTGTTTTTTTCAGGAAGTCGTACCTACTCCAGTGTCTAACACCAGTGAAGAGAAGGTGAAACGGATCATGGTTATATAAAGTGGCTATACAAAGTCAAACTTTGTTACACTCAAAATTGAATGAAACCTCTTTCTCTGGATTACAGAAGGTCCTGTCTCGTCAAGAGGAGCTGAAGGAGAGGGCCAGGCTGCTATTGGAACAGGCCCGTAGAGATGCTGCCATGAAGGCTGGAAACAAAAGCACTACTAATGCACAGTCACCTACACACACTCCACAGATTATTGATGTGAGTACACACAGACACACACACACGCACACGTTTGCTTAGATATCGACATTGACTTCTGTTGTTTATACACTACTGTTCAAAAGTTTGGGGCCGGTAATATTTTCTTGTATTTTTTTTTGTCAAAAAAAAAATATATATATATTATTGTTATAAAATGTTTTGATATTTGTTATGAAAAACTATTTTCTATTGTTCAAAAGTTTGGGATCAGTGAGTTTTTTAATGTTTTTTTTTTTAAGTGAGTCCCTTAAGTTTATCAAAGTTCCAAAATACAGAAAAATATATACTTTAAAATATATACTTTAAAACATACTTTTTTTCTGTGATGCAAAACTGATTTTTTTATCAGCCATTACTCCAGTCTTCAGTGTCACACGATCCTTCAGAAATCATTCTAATATGCTGATTTATTATCAATGTTGGAAATAGTTATGCTGCTTAATAGTTTTTTGGAACCTGTGATACTTTTTTCAGGATTATTTGATAAATAAAATGTTAATAGGAAAAGCATTTATTCAAAATATAAATCTTTTCTAACAATATGTCTTTACTGTCACTTTTTATCAGTTTAACAGATCCTTGCTAAATAGTATTAATTTCTTTCAAAAAAAAGAAAGAAAAAAATACTGACTCAAAACTATAAACGATAGTGTATATTAATAATAACAATAACAATATTAATAAGAAATCAGCATATTAGTCAACATATTCATTTTAGCTAGTGTTAATTTTAACATTTACTAATGCAGTATTAAAATCAGAAGTTGTACAGTATTATTCAAACTGAGCTAACATGAATTAACAACGAACAGTTGTATTTTTATTAATTAATGTTATCAGAAATTAAAAAATACTGTTTGAAATGCATTTCTCATTCTTAATGCATTCATGTTAACTAATGGAACCTTATTGGTTAATGGTTACCCATTTCTTATTTTTATCAATGTTGTAAACAGTATTTTTGTAAAAAATTAATGAATAGAATGTTTAAAAAACAGCATTTAGAGATCTTAGAAATCTTTTGTAACATTATAAAATACATTACTTGCATACTTTAATTACTTGCATCAATTTAATTGATTAATTGATTCAATTTAATTCAATTCTTTGCTAAAAAAAGTATTAATTAACCTTCTGAACGTGTAGTGTATATACAGGCAATTATAGTTATGACTAAAACTCAAACTCTCCCGTAAACGTTAACCTTTTAGTGTTCTTAAATTTATTTATTTATTTATTTATTTATTTATATTTTTTAATTGTGGATTTTCCCAAAAGACTTTTGTTCATCTATGTACTTAATTTTATAGAATAATAGAACAATTGTCTGATTCAGAGTATTATTATTATTTATTTATTTTTTAATAATTATTTTATATTTTTATAATTATTTTTAGCAATTATAGTTGAGACTAAAACTATAAGCTATAAGCATTAGTATTTTTATTTATTTATTTATTTTTTCCAAATTGTGGATTTTCACAAAATTCCCATTTTTTTCATTTATTTGTTTTTTGTTTGTTTGTTTGTTTGTTTTTTCAAATTTAACAATTCCTGTGACAAGCTTTTTCATAAACGTATTGCGTAGTAAGTCCTTACTACTATTCCCAGCTCCTCTTAGGATGCTCCTTTGTCCCATCAGACAGGAAGTAATAGAATAATATTATTCTGTAGCCAAGAGCCTGCATGCTAAAGCCTCTCATTTCACACAGGACAAGTCTTTAAGGGTTACTCAAGGACTCCAGGTAGTGATGTAGGAAGTGACCAGTCAGAGAACATCAAACGCTAAATAAACATGCTCTACTGAGCTCAGTGCTGCAGGTCGCCTGACACTTGACGTCGAAAAGCTCAGGCCACATCCGAATAACATTTCAGTTCTCTTGACATCCTGTTTTAGAGGAAGAATAGTGTGAAACGCAGTGGCATAAACATACAGAACCACAAGGGAGGGGGGTTTTCAGGACATGATGAAATATCTGGCGTGTGGCGGATTTATTCAGACGTTTTGCTGTATGAATTTTAAAAGGAAATGAGATGCCCTTGAATGAAATGCATAAGAAAGCAAAGAGCAGGAACAAGAAGCCACCTCACTGTGATGCCGCTGCTGTCATAAATTAAGTGTTGTGTTTTTTTTGTTTTGTTTTTTAAAGAAAAATATTTTTTTCTCTCCAGCAAAAGTCCTCTGCGCTCTGATGAAGGGGAGATGGTCCTCGTCCCGTAAATTAACCACGAATTAGCGTCTGTGTGTGCGTTCGCAACGCCTCCATCCCAAGGACGATGTGCTAATGAGGCTTCAGTGCATTAGCGTGCCGGAATATTGAATTGTTTCACTTTTTAATAGAAAACATTGATCAAAAGGGAGCGTGGCTTGGCACGCTGGTAATTGTTAGTGATTTAGATTAGATTAGTTGATGTCTTGTTTTGATTAGTAGGCCCTGTTATCTTATCACTGGCCTCTGCATGAAGCTCCTCCACTAAGAAGAGACTTTACGCTTTAGCATGCAGAGGGAATATTTTAATTAAATTAAGACTTGCTCCATTCTTTCAAAGCGGAGATAGAGATGGAGGGGTGAAAGTGAGGATGGATGAGAAAGAGAGAGAGAGGGAAGTCATTGGGGTGTAGTGAGCTTTTCACTTGCGCACTTTAGCATGGGCCGAAATACTGTGTGCTTTCTTTTACTGATAAATAACCCTGACATTCAGATGAAATTTGAAAAACATGGAAGATTTGAATTGTCTTTGTGTTTACAATATAGTTAGCAGTTAGCAGGCCAGTCATTGTCCTCAGTCAGTGGTGTGTTTCAGTGGGCCCATCAGTGAGCCCACCCCTCTCATCAGAACTGCTCTCTGTGTGTGTGTTTCTCTTGTTCTTTTACATGCCATGTTAATTGTGCTCCATTGTGCGACATTGGCTCTTTTGCTTTGATCTTTGCCACCACTGTCAATCTCCTGCTTTTTTTTTCTCTCTGCTTCACTTTCTGTCTCCTTGCTCTCGTACTCTTTGCTAACTCTGTTTATATGTGTGTGTTTATACCTTTGATAGTAAAATAACGGTATAAATTGTTTAGTAGTGGTCATTGTACTATGGGTAGGTGGCCTTCACAATCCATTAAGGCCAAACCTCTGAGTCGCTCTCATGTTCTTCACCTCCTGGTGAGAGCGAATCGCTAATTAACGAACAATTAGAAAAGGCACAGCGGCACAACACCCCCTTCATGCTAGTATACACATACATACTTTCTTAAAGGAATATTCCATGTTTAAGTTAAGCGCTGTTAACAATGTTTGTGGTATTGTGTTGACTGCAGCAAAATAATTTAATCACTAACGCACTTAGTGATTCCAGAAGAGTTTTTTTCTTTAAATAAAAGCACGTGTAATTTCATTTTTAGCTTTAAAATCATAGTCTTTTTTTTACATTTTATATTAGCTAATATAAAATATATTATAAAAAAATATAAAATATATTAGCTATGTTAGCTAACATGAACAAACAATAAACAATATATTTTTATTTTATTTTATTTATATTTTTGATAATTTTAGTTAGTAAAAATACAGTCATTCACTGTTAGTTTGTTAGTTCACAGTGCATTAACTAATGTTAATAAGCACAACTTGTGATTTTAGTAAAGCATTAGTAAATGCTGAAATTAACATTAACTAAGAGTAATAAATGCTGTAGAAGTATTGTTCATTCTTAGTATGCTAATACTAATGTATTTAGTGCTTTTAACTAATGAAACCTTATGGTAAAGTGTTACCTTATTTATTAATATTTCAAATTGGTTTTGTTTTTAACTTTAGTTTAAGTTTTAATAATTTTTTCTTGTTTTTTGTAAATATTTTGATAACACTTTATTATAAGGTTCTTTTAGTTAATGTTAGTTAATGTATTAACTAACATGGTAAAACAATGAACAATACATTTATTACAGTATGTTAGCAGTTAGTATGTTAGTTAATGAAAATGCAGTCATGCATTATTCATGTTAATTCACAGTGCATGAACTAATGGTAACAAGTGCAACTTGTGATTTTAATAATGCATTAGTAAATGCTGAAATTAACATTAATTAAGATTAATAAATGCTGTAGAAGTATTGTACATTCTTAGTATTTAGTGCTTTTAACTAATAATTAGTTTAAGTTTTAATAATTCTTTCTTGTTGTATTTTTTTGTAAATATTTTGGCAACTCTTTACTATAAGGTTCCTTTAGATGATGTTAGTTAATGTATTAACTAATGTATAAATGGTGAGGCAGTGTTTCTCATTTTTATTATTAATATTATTATTATTATTTTTAAATTTATCTGATATTTATATTTTAGATTATTTCAACTTTATTTCAATTACTGAAGTTTTTTCATTAATTTAACTTTTAGTTTTAAGTTAATAATATCAAAACTGGTTTGCACAATGCAAAAGTCCTGCCTGGATTACTGACATTATGTCATCACCACAAACAGTGGAAAGATCGGATGTAATTTTAGATTTTAGAGTAGTTTTTTCTGTCATACTAGTCTTGTTTTATCGCAAAAAAATTATTTTAGATTTTACTGCCTGCTGCCGTGTTGTGCATTTTTAGCTTTTATGCCACAGTTGCTCTTGACAGATCTTAACTTAAACTGAACCCTAAACGTTCCTCCCCCAATTAATTTCACTCTTTTATAGTCAAGACCTTTAAAATAAAGTGAAGAGAATCTCCCCCGTTTCCTTTCCTGTTTTTCAGTCCTCGATAAAGAGAAAGCGGGGGAGAGGGAGCGATAGTGAGGGGAAATAATTTTTATTTATGTAGTCCCTTAAATCATAAAAAGGGAGGGAGGGAGGCAGAAAAAGGGGACAGTGCGTTTCTTCAGATTTTCTCAAGCATTAGTTGATCAGTGCAGTAATTTCACAGCGCTTTGGCCAGGGTAATTATGGAGGGTACGGCGAGAGAGAGAGAAAGAGAGCGGGAGAGGGGGAGGAAAAAGAGAGGGAAAAGATTCCAGGTGAGCTTCCTCGTGTTCACTGGCTCGTTATGATTAGTTTAATTGGACTGTGTTTGATTTTTACCGACGAGGCCCTGCTTCACCCTCCTGACTCTCTTCTCCGTCCTCAGCCCTCCCTCCCACTCTGTGTGACAGTGCGGTGACTTTTCAGAGCCGCCTGTGACCCTCCCTCTCAGAGAGAGACGGAGCAAACCTTTGAACTCGTGGCGGCCTCCCTGTGCGCTTGTGCGTGTGTGTTTTCAGGCACATCGCCGCCTCTATCATGTTCTCTTTTCAGCCTCGTTTAACTGCGACGTCGGACGTGAAATCAACACGTAATCAAATATGTTGCTTTTTCTATGCAAATCTGTTGTCGGAACAAACACAACACGTTTAGCAGCGATCTCTCCCTCTCTTTCTCTCTGTAGTCCACAGTCGTTAGCGTCGGCCCGCCTCTGATGCATGAGAGTCAGTGGGAAGGCCCGGGGAAGACCAATTGTCCCAGCAAGCACCAGAGACTCGGAGTTAATTGGGCCAATTAGGCCACAGTCGTCCTCCTGTTCTCTGTTCTTTGGGTCTGACGCCCTCAAACGATTCCCTCAGACTTTCAAAGGAACCGTGGCTGCGCCTTCCATATGCATTTTAACATGCTGACGTGACTACACAGGCTCTCTCGCGCCGCATTCCGATTGTCTTTTTAGTTTGGAAACCTTTCTTTTTCCGGTGGATTCTCGTCTAATGAAACAGAATGGATAGAAGGTAGTTGAAGGGCTGTGTGTGTGGAGATCAAAGCGGTTGGTTGGAACAGAGAAACTGTTAGACGGGGAGAGAGGGAGAGAGAGAGACGCCCCTCCAATCTCTTCATGAGTTGTGATCAAGCCACTGCTCTCTCCGGCATTACGCACACACAGTCATTTCTCAGTGGGGCTGTCTCCTCTTTTTTTCTCCCTTGTCTCTCTCTTTTTCTCTCTCTCGCTCTCTTTCCACCACAACAACCTCTCTTTCTTCTCTTCCCTCATTCCTTTCTCTTTTCTACCGCCCTTCAGTTTTTAACCTCATTCATAAGTCGGTCTCCTATGAATAAAATATGAAGGATAAAAGCATAAAGTATAAGTTCATTTTGATATGAAATTGCAATTGTTTAATCCAGTTATTTCAGTCGGACTGAAAAGTGTTTGTTTAGAGAGAGAAGGAGAGAGAGAGAGAGCAAGTGCTAAGAGCGTTTGTGTGTCTGTCTGAACACTTTAATTAAAGAAAGTAAGTACAAGCATTAGTACAACGCTTTTCAATAACTTGTTGATTTTCTGTTGCATTAATACATTTTTAATGGTCATGCTCCAAGTCTTGCTAAACACTGAAAGAGATCAAACATTTTAAAGTTGATATTAAATTTAAAATTGACCTTATTTACTTTCTTTAATGTGCATTGCTGTTCACAACCCATTTACCGTCTGTGATCTGATGTGTTTCTGAACAGAAACCGGGCTTGATTTTGTTTATTTAGAAATTGATTGGATGGTGAAAAGTGGGCATTACATACCAGAATGGAGCCACTTGAATACAAGTTGGCTAAAACAATACCTTGTTAGTTAACTGTTTGGTTAACATTAAAGGAGAAGTTCATGCCTGAATGAAAATTTCCTGATATTTTACTCACCCCATGTCATCTAAGATGTTCATGTCTTTCTGTCGCAAAGAAATTAAGGTTTTTGAGGAAAACATTCTCTATTTTTTCCATATTGTGGAGTTAAATGGTGGTTGAAGGTCCAAATTGCAGTTTCAAAGCAGCTTCAAAGGGCTCTACATGAGGGTCCAGCCGAGGAATGAGGGTCTTGTCTAAAGAAACGATTGGTCATTTTCTGAAAAATACAAATTTATATACTTTTTAACTACAAATGCTCATCTTGCACTAGCTCTGTGATTCACTTGCGCGTCTCCACGCATTATGTAATCATGTTGGAAAAGTCATGCACGATTAGTTCTTCTTCTGTGTACTTCGGTTCAAAAAGGTAGGGTAGGGCAAAAAACTCATCTCCAACTTCAAAACCCTACGTTTTTTTTTATAAACATTGGGTCGGTACTTCTGGCTACATCACGTGATCTTTCCAATGCAATGCATAAGGTCAGGCTGGTGCAAAATGAGCATTTGTGGTTAAAAAAATATATATATTTTATTGTTTTAAGAAAATTACAGATTGTTTTGCTAGATAAGACCCTTATTCCTCAGCTGGGACCGTATAGAGCCCTTTAAAGCTGCACTGAAACTGCTATTTGGACCTTCAACCTGTTGATCCCCATTGAAGTCCACTATATGGAGAAAAATCCTGGAATGTTTTCCTCAAAAACCTTAATTTTTTTGCGACTGAAGAAAGAAACACATGAATATCTTGGATGACATGGGGTGAGTAAATTATCAGGAATGTTTCATTCTGAAAGTGAACTGCTACACTAACAAAATTCGAAAGTTTGGGGTCAGTACGTTTTTTCATTCATGAAGGATGCATTCTATTGTAATTCTTTTACATTTTTAACATTCTATTTAAATGCTGTTCTTTTGAACTTTCTAGTCATCAAAGAATTGTGAAAAAATTGAGTTTCAGCTAAAAATATTTCTTGCGCACCTAATCAGTATATTAGAATATGTTTTAAAATATATTAAATCAGAACATGTTTTTTTTTTTTTTAAATTGTAATATTTCACAATATTACTTGAACAAACATGAACAAATCTTCAAAGTTGAACGGCAGTGTAAATTATGTCAGCAGAAAAAATAAAAGTAATTTTAGAGGAAGAGTAGGTTAATAAATTTTGATTATAGGTTACAGAGACACTTTTTTGGAATAAGAAAAAAAGAAAATTCAGAGGAGGAGCAATTTATTACATTTTGATTGCTTTTTTTATGTGCACAGATGAATTGCCCACAATAATGCCGGAAACATGCAGTAGGAAAGTACCTTTTGTACCTGTTCCTGTTGTTATTGTGAATGGTTCATAGGTGATCATTAAAGCTGTAATAAATTCCTTGTTCTTTCAACAGCATTTGGCCTGACATAACCAAATAATGTTATTTTTCACACCCCACCCACACCTTGTCTCTCAATCCAACCAATTCCTGATCAGCCTGATCTTTTTTTTTCTATTTAAATATCTCGTTTCACTCGGAAATACGTCAAATTGCGGAAGCGACCTGGCTTTTATGTTGACTGAAGCAGGTGTGTGTTGTTTGTACTCTGTAAAGAACAGCTTGCAGTGAATGGCTCTTTCCGCCGGGCAATTATGTTGTCATGTAAAGGACGAAGTTTTCTTCCCACTCGCACACAAGCCGCCTGCTCAACCTGTTCATCTACTACTCTTTCACCCGCATCAGGGGGTTTGTCTTTCCAGCTACCCAAATTGAGCAGTGTGTGTGTGAATAGTATTGACACACAGCTCTCCCTCCATCTCTGTAACCCTCTTGCCTCTGGCTCTCTGCAGTCGTATATTGAAATTAGCATGTTTTGTCCTGTTTTCTTTGGTAGTAATCCTGCGGTTGACATTGTTATTTTTGTTCATGCCCACCTTAAGTGTGATGGGAATGTCTAAGATGCCCTCATGAGTTGTGCGTATGCTTATACGTTAAATGCCAGATGTCTTTCTGAGGGACAAACCTGGCCAACAGCCTTTATCCTTCCATCCTCCGAAATGGGTTGGTAACTGTTTGACAGGGTTTTTTTTGTGTGTGAGCCGGGTGCTAAGGGCAGGCTGTGTAGCCCGCAAGACATCTATCTCTATCTCTCTATTTATCTGTTCGCCCTCGCACCGCACCAGTATCATCTACACACATGCAGAAGCATAATTATGCCATGTACAACGGCCTTTGATAGCATGTACAGTTTTCTTCTTAATTCTTTATCAAATGCATTGATCGTGGTGTATGTGCATTGATCCAGGAACCACATCTGCAGCCCAGCGATAAGGCCACGGTGGCATCTCTCTCTCGCGCTTGCTCTCTCTTGCTCTCTCTCGCTCTCGTTTGGCTGGGGGCTAAAGCAGGCTGCTGTAGGATTAGCTGATGCTCAACTACTTGCATTTTAAGTTGACACCTCAACACCAAGCAGAGGCCACATTACAGAGGAAAAGCTGCCCCGTCCGTCCACCCAACGCTTCCCCTTCCTCTCTTTCTCCCTCTCTCTCTCTCTCTCGACTACATATAATTGGATTTGTGAACGGGAGCAGCCGAATGCTTCCTTTAGAATGGCCGGGGACACAAGGTGAAGTTTTCTCATTACAGACCACGAAGCCAAGGGACAGATCATAGACGATCTGTATTTTCCATTTAAAGAGGACAGAAATGGGAGAGAAGGAAGAATAAAAGAGAGGAGGGTTTGATAGACAGTGCGGAGAGAGGGAGGTGAAGAGGACAAGGAAGTCTCTTTATATCACAGGTCACTTTCTAAAGGACGAGAGAGAGAGGGTTGATGAGCCAGAGACGTGGCAATGTTTTCATTTTCTTGAACGTGTCTCAAACATTGCGTTCATATTTGATTGCTTTTGGAACGCACTGAATATTTGGGTTTGATTAGTTCATCGGAAAGGCAAGTAAGGTTGGGAATCAAAAACCGGTTTGTAATTATAACTGGTGATGTTGTCACAACCTTGTTGTCTTATTTTCTGTCAGCCATCAACTTTCAAGTGAATCATTGAAATTTGAAAAGTCTGCAAACGCACCTGTTAACGTGATTTTTCTATATTACAGTGTAATTTATGTATATATTGTATTTTAAATATATACTTATTAGGGCTGCCGCTAATAATCAACTAACTGTTAGTCAGTTGGAAGCTGAATAGTAGCGCGCTTGCTGCGTGACAGATGGAGGCGCTGGTGCAGTCACTTGCCCTTAAAATACTCCGTCATTTTTGGTCAGACAGATAAAAGTAATACATCTTTCGAATCTGTAAAGACTCTACATTTATTTATGTGCACTCAGAATAACAAAACGTTGCACTTTTGTAAAATAATGAAAGCAAACAGGATGCACTTTCTGCTGTCTTGGTCTCTGTGAACTTGAGCACGAAGCTTCGAAACTCTGTGTATACTCACCTTACAGACATGAAAAATATATCTATGATATTAATTAAATGTCTACTTTCAAATAAACCAACTCAAATGGAAAACAAATATTCTCAGATTATGTAATCCGTATGAAACATACAGGCGCATCGCTGCGCACATCTGACTTCATCTCTTAAGATGAAAACAACGCACTAGTTTATCAATAAATTATTAAAACATTAATGCATTCGTAATCATTACTTCTGCTGGTGTGCTGTGGCAAGCTTTTTTGAGTGTGCTGGAGCGCTTATTAGGGTATGTAGGCAATTAAAGGCTTATTATTATGATTTAAGTGGTTTATTAATAAACATGCAACTAATAGTCGACTAATGCTTAAAATAATGACTACTGGTCGGCCACTAAAATCTTTAGTCAAGGGCAGCCCTAATTTTTATAGAGAGAGAGAGAGTATTATTTTAAAAAATCAATAGATTATTTATATAAATATGAAGCAATTAAATAAATATAAAGCAAATAAATAGTGTTGAAAGACACATAAATAGAAGAGAGGCTAATTATATTTTTATATATTATTAATTATAATATTAATATATTATTATTGTTGTTGTAATTATTATTATTATATATTAATGATATGTATATATATTTTTAAAGGCCGTTAGAGAAATGGCTGATATAAAAAAAACTATACTATGTTCTTTAAATCAATTTAAAATGAACACTTAAAATTTAAATCTGTCATTTTAAATGCTATATGTGAATTTAGACATCACAACATTATAATGTAAACAAAATTTTTAGATTTGCTAAAATGTTTGTTTTTAAAGATTGAAGTGAGATAACAGCAAAGGAACTCTAAACGTAAAAATAGGGGAAATTAAACAGTTAGATGTGCAATACAGAAAGAGACCAATATATGAAAAAAATATCAGCCAACAGTGATGTTGATATGGTACCAATATCTACTAATAGCATTTTTTCCCTCCTAAGAATTTGTTATGTTCTGTTATCTGAAATCTAAAATGATCTCATTATTTGACCTAACAGGTTGCTGAGGGCAAGAACAATTTTCCTCCAATCATATTCTGTTCTTTTTCCCTCAAAATTAGGATAAGAATCGTTGAAATCATTAATGAAATTAGAACCAAAATTGATGAATTACAAATGATTCCCATCCGTACACACATTTGTGTGTGTGGCTTTTGGATGGGGCTAAAGATCCAAACTCTCTCTTCTTCTGCACTGCTTGCTTGCGCTATGTGTGTGTGTGCGCGTGGCCCTCCCCTTCTCTGCACACTCAGTGTGTCATGACAAATATATCTGTTTGTGCTTCACTGGCTGGCACCGTCTCTGGCTGGCTGGCACGGCTGTGTTAGCGCCAGGGCCCTGAGCCTGTGTGTGTGCCCAGCCGAGCGACTCCTTCCATGGCTCGCTGCACCCTCGCAGCCCCCACCCACCCTCCAGCCCCCTCCAAAAGAGCAGCCAGACTGGGGCAGCCACCCGGACCCCATGCCCACTGTGAGTGCTTCTGTCTGGGGCTCAGCTCTGCCGCCCACCCCCTCTCTCCCTGGATCTCCTGTCCAGAATGAGGGCGACAGCCCTCCATTATCTGCTTTTGCGCCTCTCTCCCTCCCAAAAGTCTTCCCACACACCATGCTTTCTTCTCCACCTTTAACTATGACTTTGTCATCGTTTCAGCCACCCCCGATGTTCGTCTTTCTTTTTCTTCACTCGTTCTTGTGGATCCCCTCATTATCCTTGGAGATCTGCAGCTGGGAGGTTGGATGGGCCACTGATCTCTCTCTCCCCTCTCTTCCTCTTCCTTTTTCTCCCTCTTTCTCTCACTCCAAGTGTAGCCCAGTTGGAGAGTCCAGACTGAACGGTCAAGCTTCAGTGTAGCTGAAGAAGAGCCACTTGAAGTCCATTTGAAGAGAGAGTCATTAAAGAAATCTCTTCATAAGAGGAGAGACAGTTTCACACCTCATTGCTGCTGTAGAAATGGATCGTTCCACAGTGGTTATTCTGCACAGTGTGCAAGGCTCATTCATTTGGGGAGTCCATTTGTACCTCTCAATGATTGTTTTCGTCCATGCATTTTGACTTCGCACTTTCATAACTGTCCCTTTCAGAGTCTCAGATTTTCAATGCTTTATCAGCATTGAGTTTTTAAAAGCATGAATACAAATCACAGTAAATAATGACAGAGCAAAAACATTTTAATGTTATGTTGTAATCAGTTTTATAATCTATTTTCAGTTCTTTGATTTTTAAGATTGTTACAGCACTTATTACTCTAGCTCAAAGTTATTTATACATTTCAATTTTAAAAACTATAGTAGAAATAATCAAGATTAGTAATAATAAAGATTAGTAGCTTATTGTTATTTTATGTTATTTCAATAATTAATATATGTCTAGAACTATATTGTAAAGTTTAAAAAAAAAAAAAGTAAAATGAAATGAAATTAGTTTTTGTGTGTGTGTGTGAAAAAGTTCCCATAGTCATGATAAATCTGGAAATATGATGAAAGTACAGGCCTGAAAATTTCAGTATTTGTATTTAGAAAGAAGTAAATGTTTCTGTTTAAGAAAAAAAAATTACAGAGCTGCATTAAAATGCCTTTTTCACCATCAGTGTTATCCATTTAGCGTGAATCAGCATTTATTCCAGATGTACCATGCATTTTTAACTTCATAAAGCGTCTGTCTGCCCCTTTACAGATTTGCCCAATTCAAGCTCCTGTTAAATGTTCCAGCACGGTCTATGTGGATTGACGCGTCTTTCCTTTCCTCAGTCTGCTGCTGTTCTTCATCTCTTGTTAATTTTCCTTGACTACAGTATTACAGAACATTTCCAGAGTTGCCTAAAAGCAGTTTACACTGGGCCTGGTGGTAATCCTGCCCTTTGGGCACACACACACAAGAAATCTCATTTTCTGTGCTAATGGCTAGCCTAGCCCTGAATCACTGTATGTAAAACAGTGTGTCGAAGGTTGTGTGTGATGATACCTGCAAGGTTGAGCAGATCATTTGGCGTTTCAGACTTTGGCTGCAGAAAGAATGACAATTATATTACGTTAAATTGTATGAGGAGTAGAGGGCAAAAGCCTCACAGCTCAAATGAAACATACAGCATTATACAGTAGAGGAAGATGTTGCCATTCGCACAGACACACGTGGTTTTGTTTGTTTTTGTTGATTGCTTAATTTATTCGCATCCATATCATTAGAGCGTCCTCCAATTAAAGCAGATGTATTCATTTTGTGAACATAGTGGACACACACTCATACTAAACGTGCCCAATTCAGCTTTGGCAGGAGCGCTCCTGTGTTTTCAGGTGTAACCTGGCCTTAGCTTTGTCTTGCATGTTTAAATTACCCTGAGACTCAAGGGCCCTCAGGCTGGACCCCTGAAAAGTGCTCCTGGGATTCCCTCATCTGCATCTCTCTGCTTATTGTCCTTCTGAACAATGGCTTCAGACAAACAGTGTCTACAAAAACAGGCGAAATGGGGTTAATTAACTTAACACTTTTGTAACCAGTTGGGTTAATTCACTCTGCTCTTTTGCTCCAGAAACCTGTTACCACCTTGAAAATATGTGCATGTGTGTATGTTAATGTGGCTGTCTGTTGGGCCAGGCTACCCATCATCTTGAGCAGGCCTGTCTAAATGTTATAGTGTGTGATAGTGGTTCTACAACTTTGTGAATATTACTTAAAAGGCACCTATTATGCAAAATTCACTTTTACATGTTGTTTGGATGAAAATGCGTGTTGGCAGTGTGTGTACACAGCCACCCTATAATGATAAATTTAAATTTGTTTTACATAACATTTTACATAACATTTACCTGTTTTATCTCATAATTCTGATTTTTTTTTTTCGCGCAAATGCATGTTTATATATCCTAGTTTGGATTTTATAACTCGATTTAACTTAACTGCGAGTTTGTTAATTCTGAGGAAAAGAGGTGTGTGCTATAACTCATGATTCTGAGCCGAGGATAAAAGAGAGAATGGCGAGATTTTTTAAAGATTTTTCTTACCAGAATTGTGAGATATAATCTCGGAACTGTGAGAAAAAAGTCAGAATTTTGAAATATAAACTTAAAATTGCCTTTTTATTCTTTCATTCCATGGCTTCCATAGACTGCTACTTTAAAACTGTCATTTTTTTGCCACCTGATAGGCTCCGCCCACAAAAAACATCATCGCTGTTTGCAAACACCGAAATTCTGTCTTTACCAAAATAGCTGAACATCTTAATGTTTCTCGAAATAATATTCTAACGAACATTTGCGAACAGCATCGCAAAGTTGTGTCGTTGGAACTACAGTTCTCAATCTGTTGGTTAGAAGCATAGTTTCTTCTTAGTATGGCATGTGGACTTAAATAGATCATGCTCTTGAACAAAATGAGGAGCAAATCCAGTATGGCAAACTGTTATTAAAAATGTTTTGGCCCTTAGTCTACCGGTTAGATGTTCCTAATAAACGTAATGCAAGTTTGGATCCAGTGGCATTTCCCAATCACCTGCTTCTCTCTTTTCCTTTCTTTTCATGTCTAAGTAGTTGCTGCATACATTTCTGTTCTTACTTCTTGTTGATCCACACAAAACACTCATAAACATCAGGCCAAAAAATTGACACTCCAGAGAATATCTCAGGTTTATTATGTCTGGACCTATACAGAATCAATGACAAATAAACCATGCAGTGAATCTCTCTCGCTCTCTCCCTCTGTGCCAGAGACCCTCCATCCTGACTAGTAAAAAAAGCTGCTATCAGTCTGATCTGATGGGAGAGAGAGGAGTGAAAATGGCATTTCTGTCAATTACTTGAGATGGCACCCGTTCAATAACCCCCCTCTCCCTCTGCTTCTGTCTGTGTGTGTGTGTGTGTGTGTGTCAGGAGCGTGATGAAGAACGGCGCAGGCAGCTGCGAGAGAGAGCCAGGCAGCTGATAGCGGAGGCTCGATCTGGAGTAAAGATGGCTGAACTGCCTCTCTATACTGACTCCACCTCTATTGCCTGTAGTGCAGCTGGGAACAACTTAAAAGGAAGGTCAAAGACAGCTGGAGGTGAGTGCAGGGGGGCTTTTATAGGCCGAACACGCACATACACTCACAATGCATAAACGCATGCATGCATGCATGCACATTTTCTCATAAGCATGCAAACGCACGCGCAAATCTACATGCGTTCACTTTGAAATACCACATACGTAAGCTCTATATCATAACCTAGTGAGATCCCAAATCTTAGTTTACCCAAAAATGAAAATTCATAATTTCATGTTGTTCCAAAGCTGACTTTATTTATCAAGAATCACAATAGAAGATATTTTGAAAAATGTTTCAGCTGTTACCTCTACAATGAAAGTAAATGGGGTCCAAAACAACAGCCCATTTGGACCTTTATATATATGTGACCCTGGACCACAAAACCAGTCATAAGGGTAAATTTTTCAAAATTGAGATTTATACAACATCTAAAAGCTGAATAAATAAGCAACTTAAATAATGTATGGTTTGTTAGGATAGGACAGTATTTGGCTGAGATACAACTATTTGAATATCTGGAATCTGAGGGTGCCAAAAAATCTAAATAAAGTTCTTAATGATGTATATTACTAATCAAATTTTTTTTTATATATTCAAAAGTTTTTCAAAAGTTTTGATATATTTACAGTAGGAATATTTGCAAAATATCGTAATGGATCTTTATTTAATTTGCTAATGATTTTTGGCATAAAAGAAAAATCTGTAATTTTGACCCATACAATGTATTTTTGGCTATTGCTACAAATATACCCCAGCGACTTAAGACTGGTTTAGTGGTCCAGGGTCACATATGGGCCATTCTACAGAATTTGTGCGGACTGCTTTCCCCCAACCACAAGAGCACATTTAAAAACCATTTAAGTATTCAAATCTTAGATGTTTATTAAGATCCTTCTATTATCTACTGAAACCCACATTAGTATTTAAAATATTAGTAAGCTTAATATATATATACCCAATAAATGTTGACTTATCATAATTTTGAAATAATTTATGTATTTGTCCATTGTTGTGTCTTTTTGATTATTTTAAAAAGTGAAGTTCAAAAAAAATTATTTTATATTTTCTTTGTAAATTCTGAAACTTTATGTAAAAAAGTTAAAAATGTGTCCAGCATTTTAAATGTCACTTCACTACCGAATCAGTGTATATTTTAGCCTATTGGCGGAGACTGATTTTAACTACACCACTAAATTTATGATCAGGTAGATGGGTCTCATCATTAAATGTGCTCAAAAGTCTGATCTTTGTTTAACTTTAAGAAACGTCACTACCAAACACCGTTTTTCTGCAATTAAGCACAATTTGTTGGTAGTTATTCCATAACATTTAGTTTTTATATGTATACCACTGTTCAGAACTTTGCTAGCTAACCATGTGCTGATTAGCATCTTTGAGCTAGGTTCGAAAGTATCTAAAATTATCACTACCAAAACATTTGGAGTTTCAGTAGAATTGTGACTACAGAAACATGTTGTTATTGTTTCGTTAGTGCCAAAAGGGAATCCATAATCCTCATATTTGGGGGAACTAAAGCATTACTGTCACTACCAAAAATGTGCAGTCGCGACTAAAACATGGGATGTTTTGTCAAAAATGAAGTATACTGAATTATCAACTAAGATGTTATGATAGTGCTTGGTTCAATGTATATTCAAACTAATCAATCCTTAACTTTGAAATCAGTTTGATCAATTTTTTGCCTTTTGCAAAGAAAAATTGGATTCAAAATACAACAGATCTCATAAATTACACTTGAAATATTGTTAAAAATGTATTTATGGATTTACCTCTGAAAAAAATGTATAAAGTAGCAAAAAAATATATTTACAATCTAGATGTAAGCAAAATCCTAATAGGTCAATATAACCCTTCTAATTAAATTATTAGTGCTGTGTTTCGGCAGTAATATACCAAAAATTTCTGAAAGTACAATTTGAGAATTAACTGCACAATTACTGACTTTGGACCAATTCTGTAGAATTGCCCATATATATATATATATATATATATAACGTTGAACAGAATTTTAATTTTTGGTGAACTAACCCTTGAATAGAGTATTGCATTGTTAACCTAGCATTTTCAGTCATTGTTATTTCAGGCTCCCCAAGAACATTGTGAAAATGTTCAGAATGTTAAGGCCGAATGCTAATTTGCTCATGAAGCTTCAGAGTGTGTGTGTGTCCATTAAGAGCAGGCCGTACATTTGTGTGTGTGTCCATTAGTGGCTTTCAGCCCTTAAAAAGCGATTTTGTTGCTCACTTCATAATGGCAACCAACACATCTGCTTTCAAGGCCCAAAGGAGCATTACATTAAGAAACACACCAACACACCCACGTAGTCTGAACTCTAATTTGAGGTGTTCACAGAGGGCTTCACTTCCATTTGTTCAGGCAGTCGCTTCCCACATAATCCTTCGGAAATACATCAGGAAAACTCTGGCGACAGCCAATGTTGCCCTATGCCCCAACACACACACATACACACCAGTCCACATGGCCCAAATCATCATCACCGTCATTATAACACACACATACCGGGTAATCAGCGTCTCATTGTCCATGGGGGACTCCTATGGACCGCGTCTCCTTCAGCTCGGCTTTCCCGCCGCGTCCAGCGTTATCATCAGCCACCATTGCTCCTTTTATTTCACATTACAGGACAATGAGACGACACGTTAGTGTAGCGATAACCGCTGGGAGGCCCGTGCGGAAACAGTGGGGCATTAGCATAGCGGGCAGCTGTGGCGTGTTATTAAACGTGTTTACGCCAAGGGGTGTTAGCGATGTGGCTAGCCGCTGCGTATAATTAAAAGCGCGCGTGCACGCCGAGCGAGAGGGGTGTTAGTGGCGCGTCGAGGTTTTGTTTAATACGCGAGGTGTTAACATAGCGGGCTAGCCGCTGTGCCTAATTCTGTGCCGGCTCATGTCCGTGTGTACCATTTCACAGCTCAAGGGGAGACACAATATTCCTCTCCTTTTATCTCTTTCATCTCGCACTCTTTGACGCCCTCCATTTTCTCTTCATCCTCTCCCTGTCCGCCTAATAGTGTTCCCTCCTCTGCAATCACGCGTTTACCGTGGCTCAGAAATGCTGCAGAACACCTCTTGCGGCCCGCAGAGACGGACAAACCCATGTACGGACGGAGCGAAGGAAAAACGGGTCAGAGGGAGGGAGAGGAAGAAAGACAGTAAAAAAACAGTTTATTTGGCCTTTCGGGCTGTTGAACTCTGCTAATTGTAGAACTCATTAAAAATCAGGTTGGAGGGAAATGCTATAGGCTTGATGCACAAGGCCTATCGTGCAGAACGCATAATCCCACCAACACACACACATACACACACTTGCACACACAAACACTCTCCTCTAATTCTGAGAGAGCTCGAGCTGAGTAGAGCAAAACATTCGCCAGCAAAACTTTCACCAACTCCAGCAGCGTGCGTTCTGTTAATTAGCTTAGCACTGCCACGTGTGTGTGTGTGTGTCACCGTATCATGGAAAGTAAACTAAAAAAGCATAAAAGTAAGGAAAAAAAGAAACACACTGTCTCTTTCTTTCACTCTTTTTCTCTCTTAGAGTGTTTCTCTAGGAACATAATGTAGTGATTTCCTACAGGGCTGCATGAGTAATCAAAATAAACTGAAATGCGTTTTTCAAATTGCAAAATTACATAAATATATGCACTGAGTGAAGCACAGCTGTGCTGTTTTATATGCAAACAGCTTATATAGCATGCATATAGACCTTAATCAGGTCAGACGCCATGTTTAATTTACCACAGATGAAAACAAGAATATGAGGGATAGATGACATGCACTGTACAAAGGTCCTACATCATGTAATTTTCACAATTCACAACTAATTAAACTCTTTTATTGGGTAAAAGTTGAAAATGTTAAAAATTAAGAAATTAAATAGTATAGCATGTAATACAATACAGTAATAACATTGCTTTTCTTAAATTATTGTGAATTTTATTGTGAAAAATTGTAGTAGTAATATATCTTAGTTTAATATTTTTAATATATAATAATACAATTATTATTGTTATCAGTATTATTTTATAGTCATATTGATATGTAATCACACAATTTTAGACAAAAAAAAGCAAACCTAGAGTTTTTATTGCATTTTAAATGGCACAATATTTTTTTTTACATTTATCAGAAAAATTGCTATTAGATTTTTCCTTTCCTCTTTGTTTTGTCTCTTATTTAAGTTCGAACTGCCACGTGTGTGTGCGGCTCTGCTCTGGTTACCATATAACTGAATGAGATCGATGTGTTTGGATTGAGTGTGTATTGTCAAGGGCTCTGTGGGATTCAGATCTGTGGATGCGGAAGAGGAACTCTGGAGGAGATTTTGCCGTCAAGGCCAAATCTGCCATGCAACACACACACACATAAAGCTCAGCTCTCTGCCAGACACTCTCAGCCATCTGCCTGATTTCTCTCAGCTCAAACACACACACACCCCAATGTGACAGCAGCAAACTTTTTGTTAAGGAAATACAGTTTGAACGTTTAAATGGGTCTAAACAAATGCTTTTCTGACTCTGTACTAACATGCAAAGTTTCCTTTCCCGCTGGAATACCGAACTAACGCTCAACGCTTCACTAACCTCTTCTGTCTCTTTCCTTTTCTATTTTTTGGGCGTCCCTGTTTGTTTGTTTGCTCGCAGACGTGGTGGATGGGGTGAGTGTGGAGGGTGAGGATGAGCAGGGCAGGAGTGATATTGAGGCGGCGGGCTTTCACGATGATGATGTCACTCATACTAACCCTGAGGAGGAGCTGTCGTCTTCTTGTCTAATGGAGGATGATTTTACTAACTCTGCCAGTGACCTGGCCGCGCTGGGTAACCCAACACTGCATGTCTTCTGCATGTGTGTGAACGTGTGAGCACAGTAATGTTAGATGCCTGAGTTTTTTTTGGTTAACCTATGACCTTTTATCATATCATGAGACCCTTAATTTAGTAGGGTTGCATGATTGATCAAAATGAAAACAAAATCACAAATTGGTGTAGTACGATTATCAAATACATTGCTTTTCTACTCATAAGCTGTTCAAAATCTAGTGTTTTCTGTGTGTTTGAGTGGCTCAGTTCATAGTAAATGTCACTCCATGTAAACTCATTTCTGCATTGGTTTTGCTTATAACTAGTGCTGTCAAAATTAGAATGTTAACGTAGGCGACTAATTTTTCCAGTTTAGCGGCTCAAAAATGGGGCTAGGGTTTGCCACTCCACTCAACTTCTTGTTTTTGAAAAGAAGTGCATTTTAGTCGCAGAACATCTTTACGACCACATCAAACGGGAGACGTGCAGTCCAACTTCACTTCAGTGCCAAGTGCTAGTCAAATGAGCGTGGGAAAGGTACAGGTGATGAGGAAGCTTCAGTAGAACATTGGTGAACTGCGGTCAGATGAGATGCTGTCAGACCTTATGACAGTAAAAACGAATTTTCCTGTCCTGTCAGCTGTTATACCGTGCTTGTAGCATACGCACTTCACTTGCATGCACAAATGCAGAGATGCACTGTAGCCTGTATCATGTTAAAGCATGAATGAAACTACGAGCATGTGTGTCAGATCCAGGGTTGCCAGGTTATCACGCCAAAACCCACCCAATTGCTACTCAAAACTAGCCCAATTGCGTTTTGAGGGGGGAACCCCGGTAAAAATCACGTTCCAGGGGGTAAAATACACCTTTTTTTGTGTGCGGGGTTCCCTTGGTACAGTATGCATTCCAGGGGCTAAATATAACGTTATTGGGGTCGCCTCAACCCGCAGACATGAAAAACAACCCACGGCAACAGTGCTGAAGTAGCCCAATTCCACAGGAAAACTGTGGACTTGGCAACACTGCTCAGATCTGCGTCACGTTTAGCAGCGGTAGCTCTTAAAGTAATAGCAGCGAAATTATTAAGCTAAAAGAAAAAGCAAGAAAAAAGAGGAAATCAATAACTTTTGTAGCTTTAAGGATTCATCTATATTTAATTTAGCGTTTAGTGCTTGATAACTTAATTCAATTTCTGTATAATTCTTACTTGCTGAAGTGCACAGGTAATTAATGGGTTTATGTGAAGATTGTTTTAAGTTCACTTAAAGTTATTTTTTAAAGCCTAATAAATGTTTACATTTGTAGCTCTTAATTGTACTGTAAAGTTGAATGGCTTTAGTCAGTGGTTAAATATTAGGAAAAAAGAATTTTCTAAAGACATCAGTAATATTGGTATCAACGATACTTGCCTTCAGTCATAAAAAAATTGATAAATATTAAAAATATACTGTCTTATATAGATTGAATGTGCAATTGCAATATAAAATATATTTAAAAACATTAATGTTAGGTGAGATTAATCACAGTTAATCATGATTAATTAGTTTAGTTTAGTTTAGTTAATTAGTTTTATCAATCAACAGTACTACTTATAATGTTTTGGGAACAAATGCACAAAAAATCTTCATAAACTCGTAATGAAAAGTGCTTATAAACCATCACTGTAAAAAATGCTGGGTTAAAAACAACCCAGTGCTGGGTGAAATATGGACAAATCCAGCAATTAGGTTGTTTTGACCTGGTGGTTGGGTGAAAGAGTTAAATGGTTAACCCAATCTTCTGAGTAGTTTTATTTAACTCAACTGTTGCTTAAAAAGTACTATATTTCTTGCTTAAAATTAACCCCAAATAGGTTGGAAATTAACATATATTAATATGTTCAATAAATTAACATTAATATTAATAAGTTATAATTAGTGAATAATAATTAAATAATAAACATTTTTTAATGTTTTTTAATAAATGTTCACCTTTTGATTATTGCTGATGCCTCTAATAATTGTTCATTTTAAGCCAGCCATATAGTGATTTCTAAACACTAGTTAAGTTAAATAAAACTACACAGAAGGTTGGGTTAAACAAAACAACCCAGTGTCTGGATTTGTCCATATTTCACCCAGCATTGTGTTTAACCCAGTATTGTTTAAAGTGACAGCGCTTAAAAGTACTGGTATTGTAATTTTACAGTGAAATAATGAAATTGTAATGAAGTTACAATAGTAATACTAATTGGTAATTATAATAATAAGATTATTATTGTTGTTGTTGTTGTTTCCATATTAATATATAATCACAAAAGTTTGACCAAATTGTGCGTACCTATAAACAAGCACACCAAATGTGTTTTTTTGTTTGTTTGTTTGTTTTTTTTAAATCAGAAAAATTGAAAGAAGATTTTAATTTTTTTTTTTTTTTTTTACCAAAATCATGCAGCCCTTTAATTGTGTATTCCTTCCATGTCTAAAGTGGCATTACTTCCTATTTTAAACACCTTTCAGAATTAATTTATCTTTTAATTCACAATTACATAAAAAAGCTCATCTGTTTTTTAGAGAGGTTTTTAGGGAGGTTTGTGCCTGTTAATAACATTTCATTTCTGTCAGGGATTTTTTATTTATTTATTTTATTTATTTATTTTTGATGTTTTTAATGTTTTGTTCCTTACTTTAATTAAAAAGTATTTGAACATACTCTTAAGACAAACACAATTATATCTCCAGAAGAGATGTGAAGTTTTTAATAATTAGTTTTTTGTCTTGTTGAGTAAGTCATATGAGATATATCTGGAGGAAACCTGAATTATTCTTTCTCTTTGTTTACTTGTGTGTCGTATCTGTGTTGTTTGTTTCATTGTTTGGTTTGTGTTTTCGTCCTTTGTTGTGAAAAGAACTTCTATGTATTTTCACAGAGAAAATCCCGTTCTCTAACATAATGAAAAATGAAATGTGTCGTAATGAAAGAGGAGGAGCTTTTCAGCACATTTCAGCTCTCAGATCATCATACTTTTTTCCATGGGACAGTTGGACTTTTGTTAATGTTTCTAATAACAAAATAGACTACAGGGGAAAGAACAAACTGATCTGAACACAAAAGATCATATAGATAACCATCATAGTGCACACTTTAATTAGCTGAGGATGTGGTTCTTGTGTTTGGGCAAACTGTTGGTCAATACACACACACCTGCACCTTTATCCAGGTTGTGCTGAGGCCTGATAAATAACTCCTGTGGTGTTTTTTTAGGGAGAGAGAGGGATGCTGGGAGACGAGAACAGGACCCACATGAAAAGCTTCCTCACCTCACTTTCATCTCTAGCCCAGATGAGAGAGAGAGAGTGAGAGAGAGAGGGCAAGGCTAAACCTGCTAGTGAAAGGTTATTACAGAAAAACAGACTTGGAAAACATGAAGGCGGGCACCAACACATTTGAAAGACAGGTTTTCATGTGGACAGAGAAAATTAGAAGGCATTGTTTATTTAAAGAGAAAGAGATTTTATGAGTTGTTGCTCACAGTTCCCTTTAAGCATGTGTGGTTCTGACATTGTTCTGTCAGAGAAGTCAGAAATCAGATGGGGAAGAGCTAAAGAAGATTCTTGAATTAGAGCTAAATGAATGGACAGAGGTTCAACAAGAGTCTATCTGAGTGTCCACTGAATTAGAACTAAATGAATGGAAAGTTTATACTCGAGTCCTTCTGAGTGTACATTGATTTTTTTTTTTTTTTTTTTTTTTTTTCAGTATGCAGCTGAAGCTGTGAGAAATCTTGTGTGGAAATACACAGCACTGATTAATTCCCGAGAGGATTAATTCACAAACAGTACAGTACAAACTTCATTGTGGCACATACGGAAGCTCACAAAGGCCATGCATTATTATTATTTTTTGTCTTTTTAGGGTTTTTCCTATTTTCTTTTTTAAAAAAAGAACAACTGAAAAATAATAATTATGCTCTTTAGACATTATAATGTTACATTTAATAGTAATTATATATCATTTTAAAATTATTTAATCATTTTTACATAATTTGTAAATAAATAATAAATATATTATGAGTGTCAATACTCATTTATTGATAAATTGTTTTAATTTGTATGGTTTATTTATTTAGTTATTAGTAAAATACTTAAAATAATGGAATATGCATAAAATAACAGAAACGTTTATAATGAATAAACGTACACACTGCTGTTCAAAAGTTTGGGATCAGTAAAAAAAAATATATATATATATATATATATATATATATTTTTTTTTTTTTTTTTTTTTTTTTTTTTAAAGAATTTATGCTCATCAGTGCTGCATTATATGATCAAAATCCAGAAAAAATGTAATGTGGAATTTTATTTCAATGTAAAATAATTGTGTTCTATGTGAATGTTTTAAAATGTAATTTATTCCTTAAATGCAAACCTGACTTTTCAGCAATCTTTTTTAACAATATAAGCTCTCCATTTAAACGTTTGTGGTCAGTTTGTTTGTTTGTTTTTTGTTTTTGTGATGGCAAAGATTTATATTGTTAGAAAAAAAGAATATTTTGAATAAATGCTGTTCTTTTTAACTTTTTTTTCCTCAAAAACTCCTGAAAAATTAATCACAGGTTCTTAAAAAATATTAAGCAGCACAACTGTTTCCAACATTGATAATGAAAATAATAAATCAGCGTATTTTAATTGATTTGTGAAGGATCATGTGACACTGAGGACTGCAGTAATGGCTGATTAAAATTCAGCTTTGCATCACAGGAATAAATTACATTTTAAAATATATTAAAATAGCCTTCATGAACATAAAAGAATTCTTTAAAAAACATTACTTTTGAATGGCAGAGCATATGTTATACATTACCTTTCAAAAGTTTGTAAGATTTCAGTAAGAAGTCAGTAAGATTTTTTTTTTTTAACATGGAGTCCTTTTTCTACAGCAAGGGCACACATTGATGAAACATGACATTTATATTTTAACAAACTGTAACATTTGTTTTATTTTAATCAAATAAATACAGGCTTAGTGAGCGTAGGGGACTTAGTTTATATTATATACTTCAATATAGTGCTGCCAATATAAGTGGTATTTGCTCAGCAAGCAAAAATCCAAGGGAGCACTGGGAACAACCAACTCATTATAGGCCTTTAATTCACATTATGTGTATGTGAGCATCAAGGGAGACATTCCAGGTGTGTCAGGCTCTCAGCGTCTTGCTATCTCTCCCAGTGTGTGTGTATATGTGAGTTTGTATGAGGTTGAGAGGGCTGGTTCGCTTAAGGGCAAACATTGTCATGTCCTCTGCTTATCTGTGTATTGGAGACGAGTGGCCTATACTGCATATAACACTTCCTCTCTTCCCTTCTCTCTCTCTCTGTAGGTGTGATGAACAGCAGGCATGTGGACCTGAAGCTCAAGAAGCTCACAGAGATTCGGCCACAGGGTGGCAGCTCTCCTTCCTCTTCATCATCTTCCTCATCACTGACAGCATCCAGTACTTCACCCCTCAGCCCTGAATCAGGCAGCATGCAGGTAGCCATATATACAACCATCAGCTCTGGTAGTCTTTAAAGGGATAGTTCACCTAAAAATGAAATTTCTGTCATTAAGTAGTCACTGTCATGTCGGTCACCCTGCATAAACAGCAATGCAACTAAACCGTTCAATGCCCAGAAATTGTTAAAATAGTCCATGTGACATCAGTGGTTCGACCTTAATGTTATGAAGCCACGAGAATACTTTTTGTGCACAATAGTGCAAAAAATTGTTTAATTTCATTAAACAATTTCTTTTCTTCCGTGTCAGTCTTCGACATGTGTTTGTAGTTACATTGTAGTTGCATTGCTGTCTATGCAGGCTCAGAAAGCTCTCGGATTTCATCAAAAATATCTTCATTTTTGTCCTGAAGATGAACAAAGATCTTGCGGGTTTGGAACGACATGAGGGTGAGTAATTAAAAGAGAAGTCCACTTCCAGAACAAAAATTTACAGATAATTTACTCACCCCCTTGTCATCCAAAATGTTCATGTCTGTCTTTCTTCAGTCGTAAAGAAATAGTTTTTTTGAGGAAAACATTTCAGGATTTTTCTCCATATAGTGGACTTCTATGGTGCCCCGAGTTTGAACTTTAAAATGCAGTTTAAATGCGGCTTCAAACTATCCCAAATGTGATTGTAAATGATCCCAGCCGAGGAAGAAGGGTCTTATCTAGCGAAACCATCAGTTATTTTCATCAAAATAATACAATTTATATAGTTTTAATGTCAAATGTTCGTCTTGTCTTGCTCTGCCTGAACCCTGTTTTTTACCCGGTTCATGACAGTTAGGGTATGTCGAAAAACTCCCATCTCATGTTCTCCCTCAACTTCGAAATCGTCCTATGTCGCTGTTTTACCTTTTTTGTTAAAGATGTTTGATCTTCTTTGCATGTTTACTTTGCAAAGACTGGGTCGGGGTTTGCAGTGATGTAGGATGATTTTGAAATGATTTTTGAAGTTGAGGGAGAAAATACAATTGGAGTTTTTCGACATACCCTAACTGTCTTGAGCCAGTATACATAGAGCTCAGGCAGAGTAAAACAAGATGAGCATTTGAGATTAAAAGTATTTAAATTGTATTTTTTTTTAATGAAAATAACCGATCGTTTCGCTAGATAAGACCCTTCTTTCTCGGCTAGGAACCACATTTGGGATTGTTTGAAGCCGCATTTAAACTGCATTTTGAAAGTTTAAACTCTGGGCACCATAGTAGTCCTTTATATGAGGGGGGACTGTTTACTTGTGTTTGCTAAGCAAACATCACTGTTATAACTGATTCATTGTGAACAAACTCAACCATATCTTTTAAACTGTGAAATGAGTGTTACTTCAAGTTGTGTGGATTGTAGCTTGAAAGACCTACAATTTAAAATAAAACAAGCAAAAACTCCCATAGCTCTACATTAAAGTAGGGCCCCAAGCCTTATTCAGAGAACAGAATATTATAGACATGTGTCTTTCAAACAACCACACAGAACACTTTAGTAAAGCCCTACCAACCACAAAGAAGTGTGCTGAAAGACACTCAAAAACTATTAGCATTGTGGTGTATGTTTTTTTGCACAGTAAGCACCAAGTACAAATGATTTATTATTTACTGTCTCTTGTTATTATTCGCCTGAGGAACATCATGTGTTTTTATATATATAAAGCCAGAACAAATGAACAAGTCAGAACGACATTATAGTCATTACCTTATATAACACCTGACCTTTTCTGTCAGAGAAGAAAGCTTTGGAAGTATCGACAGCAGCGTGTGGCTCACGACGCTGACATGCATTGGATTGATTTGCCGTGTTTATTAAATACCAGCGTTGTGTGTGTAAGAACATGCATACCTGTGTACCACTGACTGCTTAGTGTTTATACGTGTGTGATGACCTACTATCTGGCTGTTGTATTCAGAGCCCCCAGGTGGTGACTGCAGGGCATGTTCAGAGACGGTGGCGACTACCTTCCCCCACCTGTTCGCCTCTTTCTCCCTCTCTCTCTTTCTCTCTGCTGACAGAGGGGATTTCCTGCGAGCAGATGTTAGCAGGGTCTTTGATGCACAATAACTGCAGTGATGTGTTCGTTTGGGTCGACAGGCCTCATTCAGTGCACTGCAGCAGGTGTGAAATGATTGGTTGAGATTTCCCAAGGACTGGCCACAAATGGGTTAGATTCCAGAGACTGATTTACCGACCTGATGGTGATGCAAAACTGTTACTCATTCGGACTGTTATCGGTTTAAAAATATTTAAAAATGTAATTTATTCCTGTGATTTCAAAGCTGAAATTTAGCGTCATTACTCCAGTCACATGATCCTTTAGAAATCATTCTAATATTCTGATTTGCTGCTCCAAAAACACTTATTATTATTATTATTATTATTATTATTATTATTATTATGCTGGAAACTGACAGCTGAGTAGTTTTTTTTTTTTTTTTTTTTTTTTTTTTTTTTTTTTAAGCTTTCATTGATGAATAAAAAGTTCAGAAGATAATGTTACAAACAAAAGCTTTTTTATTTCATGTAAATGTTGATCTTTGGATTTGTCTATTCATCAGAGAATCTTGAAAAAATGTACTAAACCATTTTAAATATTGATAATAATAATAATAATAAATGTTTCTTGAACCGCAAATCAGCATATTTGAATGATTTCTTAAGGATCATGTGACACTAAAGACTGGAGTAATGATGCTGAAAATGTAGCTTTGATCACAGGAATAAATTACATTTTAAAACTATATTACAAATAGAAAGCAGTTATTTTAAATAGTAAAAATATTTCTCAGTTTTACTGCTTTTGCTGTATTTTGGATCATATAAATGCAGGCTTGGTGAGCAGAAGAGAGTTTTCTTTAAAAAAAACATTAGAATCTTACTGTTCAAAAACTTTTGACTGATAGTATATGGTACTGTTTGAAACTTTGTGGTCAATACATTTTATTAAAGTCGGTCATTGAAAAGTCTCTTATGCTTACTAAGGCTGGATTTATTTGATAGAAAATACCATAAAAACAGTAATATTGTGAAATATTATTACAATTTAATATAACAATGTTTTTCTTTAAATAGATTTTGAAATGTAATTTATTCCTGTGATGCAAAGCTGAATTTTCAGCAGCCATTACTCCAGTCTTCAGTGTCACATGATCCTGCAGAAAGAAGTTTAATATGATGGTATATCTTATTGTCAGTGTTGAAAACAGTTGTGCTGCTGAATATTTTTGTTTAAACCCTAACAGTTTTTTTCCCTCAAATTTTGATGAATAGAAAGTTTAAAAGAACAGCATTTATTTGCAATACAAATCTTTTGTAATGTTATAAATGCTATTACCCATTAATTTAATTCACCTTTGCTGAATCTTACTGACCTTAAACTTTTGAATGGTTATGTATGACACTAGTTTAAAAAAAAAAAAATAAAATAAAATAAAATACAATAAAAGAACACATAAACGTATTTGTCAAGAGCTGGCAGTTGTTTTTGAGTGACACTACAACTGCATTTAAGTAATTATAAAGTGAGCTGATTATTTAACCGTAATTTATAGTACACCTTTATTATGAAATGGCTTTAGTGATGAGGGTCTGGTTCTCTCTCTGTATAAACAGTCCAGCACCTGCTGCAGACCTGCAGGCCTGCACAACAGGCCAAAGCCCAGGGGAGGATCAGCAGGGTTACGAGCACTGCAGCTCTGAGCCCCAGTAGTTAGTAGGGTTTTAAAGAAAGAGCAGTTCTCGCTCTCTCGTCTCTTTTCCCATCTTCACCCTCTTCTCCAATGCAGCTTGTATGCATGAAGAAGTTTGAGTATCTCGAGGCCTGATGTTGTGGTACCATCTTTTCGCTCTTACCAAATCTGAATCAACCGCTCCATCTTTGGAGGATTCTCCCATCCCACAACTCCTCGAGGCCGTAGTAGAACGATGCGGGACAGAGTGGCCCCCCTCTGCTCCAGCACACACATTGCAGTCCCCCAGTGCTCCCGGTTGTGTCTCATTAGCAATTGTCTCTATGCACTGTGAGCCTGCTGCCATGGTGGCACACGATAACCGCTTGCAATGAGCAGCAGACCGCAACATTAGTCACGCATCCCAGAAACACACACACACCTCTGCCAAAATAATACCCACCGCCACAGTAATGATCGGGACGATAACAGATGAAAAAGCGCCGATCGCAATGCCGGGATAGCCCTGATATCTGCCCCAGCCAGGGTACCGAGGGGCCGTGGGGGCAGGTGTTTCAAGGAAAGGGTTGTTAGCGAGGGTTGGAGGCCTCAGGTCCTCCGGGAAACGAGGATTCTAGCGGGGCTTTGGGTTTGAATCCTGTTTGTTTTCTTTGGACTTTAACATGAGAGGAATCAGACGGGGTTAAAGGGCTTTGTTGAGCTGTCTCTAGAGATCCAGGCTGTTGAATGTGTCGTTTTAACACGTAACACGCTCACGCCTTTGGTTTTTTTTGTCATAACTGCAGTGCGTGCTCCACTTATGGGCGGATTTGAGGTGAAATTACATTTTTCACCCTCAGAATAAGTCAGAATCAGTGAGTTATTGCTCATTTTTTTTGTTTTTTTCCTCCCTTATATCCTATCTATTAATTAATTAATTAGTTTTTTTTTTTTAATGTGTACATGTATTACCTTGAATAGTCTTATTTTATGATTAGCATGTTTTAAAATTAGGGTCCCCTTTTATATTAGGTGGCCTAATATAAAAAACTGCTACAGTATGTACAGTACTTACATTTAAATGAATCAGTTGATACAGTGCACTTATTGTGTACATACATCTTTTTACATTGTACTTATATTTAAAAAAAATAAATAATTGCATGTAATTGCATCTTTAAGTAATTTCTAGTTACACCACCTTAATCCACCTTAACCCACTCTTAAACCTACCCATAGCACCAATCCTGTCCTTAACCTTACCTGTATCCCACCTCAATAGCAGCAAACGTATTTTGCAATACAGTATGAACACAATAAGTACATTGTACTTATTTTTTGATGCAAGTATATGTGACCCTGGACCACAAGGCCAGTCATAAGGGTCATTTTTTTTTAATTGAGTTTTATACCCCATCTGAAGGCTGATACATGCTTTGCATTGATGTATGGTTTATTAGGATAGGACAATATTTGGACAAGATACAACTATTTGAAAATCAGCAATCTGAGGGTGTAAAAAAAAAAAAAAGAAAAAATCTAAATATTGAGAAAATCACCTTTAAAGTTGTCCAAATGACGTTCTTAGCAATGCATATTACTAAAATATTATTAAGTTTTGATATATTTACAGTAGAAAATGTACAAAATATCTTGATAGAACATGGTCTTTACTTAATATCCTAATGATTTTTAATTTTGACCAATACATTGTATTGTGCTACATATGACATATTTCATACGTTCACGTTTCTTTATCGTTTAAACTTTAATATGTCATGACCCAAGTACAGGTATGTGTTAAGAATCTCATCCAGCCTGTAGGCACACTGAAAGTTAAGTCACAATCTGTCAGGATGAAGAGGAGCTACAAATTAGGGCTTTTGACAGCTGATATTGTTCCTTTAAACATGTCAGATCGGTTGGATAAACAGCTATAACCGTTAATATTCACACATGCAGACGCTGAACGTCTCTGAGATCAGGCTAAATTTGTTTCTCTCCGGGGACCCGCTAATTGCAGCTTTGTTTTCAAAAGTTATAATTTAAGAATAAACAGGCCAAAGGCGGTATGTGTGTCTGTTTGTACGTGCTTGTCTTTATTAGCTGTGCGGTTTTCGTACACACACCAGTGAGCTAGCGTCTGCACTAACAATGTTTCTCCCTCTCAGTCTCAAGCAGTGGAACGTGTTCGCTAATTGCGAACTTTATTAGACGTTTCCTATTATTATTGACGTTGCAAATGTTATTCTGAACGCTGCCGTTTCGCTTTCCAGTCTGCTTGGCTTATTGGGCCCAGCACATAATAACACATTTCAATATTGAGGTGATTGGAAGCCGCAGTGAGAAGCTGCTAACACGTGTTCGCTTCCAAGACAATAGTGCTTTTAATTTGCATAATCTGAATACATTTTCTGGCTCAGGTTTTGTTGAAAGTAGACTTAATTGCCTTATTTCCTTTGTGCTTGTGAGTTAATGTGGGACTCGGAGATGTACCAAATGCTGCAGAACCTTTCCTCGGCCGTTCTTCGGGCGCGCCGCTCCATCGTTAAACATTTCTTGGCCATGTGTGTCTAATTTGTTCTTTTCTTTAATGTCGACCGGCATCAGAAGCAACTTTTATTCAAATGACTCTGCTCTACTTTCAAGTTAACTGCTCTTTTACTCTTCCCCCCCACCCCGTCTCTCCCTCTTTTTAATGTTTTTATAGAATAATGTTGATGAATTGCACGCAGAGCGTCTCCGCAGGGCAACGGAGCGTCTGCGCAGTCCCGTCGTCTTCCACAAGGAGTCTGCGGTCAGGAAAACACAGCTCAAATCATTCAGCCAATACGTAGAGACCAGGCCAGGTGAGGTCCTTTACTTTTGCTGATGTCACTTCCTCCATTTGACTGCATGAACAGTTTGAGCTTATGAAGGATTTTACATTGTGGAACAGTTCAGTAATCATTAAATTGCATGAAGATGTCCATTGCACTTCGGCTTGTTTTTCAGGCCTGCTCATTAGGCTTAATGTGAAAATAGTACTGAAGTGTCTCAACAGTTAATAACAAGGTGTTTCTATAAACTTAGTGATTTCTTTAATGGAGACGTCAGATCTGTCTGTTTGGTTTAAAAGTTCATCTGATAAGGAAAAAGTGTCTTCATTTTTTTTATCTATAGTCATTTTGTGATTGTGAGAATGAACTCTATCAACTTTTAATATCTCTCTCGTTTCAGAGGTTAAAAGGCAGAGATCAGTGCCTGAAGATTTAAAGAGGGCGGCCGAGGAGAGAGGAGCTCTGACAGAGACGGAAGGACGAAAGCCAACTGAAGATGAAGTACTTAAATGCATATTTAAATTCTCCGTCAGAGCTGTTCTTTCTGATGTAGTCTGTGACACCAGGTCATAGTTGGACGTCAAACCTGCACACAGTGACTCACATCTGTCTGAGGGCCAGAGAGGTTTTTTTTTAGGCTGATGTCAATCTGTTCTTCCCTAAAGCCGAAGAGACCAGCCAAATTAGACTGCTGTTCCCTGATAATTGTAAGATTAGGTAAAAAGGAAGTGGACAGAGTTGTGGATATACCTTTTTCAGTCCTCTATGTCCTTTTCTCTGAAGCTAAATATTTAAATGTTACTTTTTTAAATAGCTAAAATATTTATAATGTTTTTTTGAGGAAAACATTTCAGGATTTCTTTCCATATAGTGGACTTCAATGGTGCCTGTGAGTTTGAACTTACAAAATGCAATTTAAATGCAGCTTCAAAGGGCTCTAAACGATCCCAGCCGAGGAAGAAGGGTTTTATCTAGCGAAACATTTGGTTATTTATTTTTTTTAAATTACGATTTATATTCTTTTTAACCTCAAAAGCTCGTCTTGTCTAGCTCTGCATGTACTCTGTGTATTCTGGTTCGAGACAGTTAGGGTATGTCAAAAAACTCCCATCTTATTTTTTCATCCAACTTCAAAATCGCTGCAGAAGTACCGACCCAGTGAACTTTGTTGGGGAAAGTTACTTTTAAAAATAATGCATTGCAATTTTGTGTTACTCCCTGAAAAAGTAACTAATTGCGTGACTTAGTTACTTTTTATGGAAGTAAGCATAGGGCAAGGCTTGCTTCTTTGTTTTTAATATAAAACAATTCTAATGTAAAAACCCTTTTACACCAAAAGTGAAATAAATTCACCTTAGGCTGAAAGAAAGGTACAGTTATGCAGGAGATCACAAAAAATGAAGAAAAAAAAAACACACAATGTTAGTTTATCTGAAGTAATTTTTGCTTATTAGTATTGTTAAATTGCATCATTGAAGCTCAGCAGCAAAGACACTGGTTAATAAAATGGGATTCAATACATAAAGGATAATTGTTTTATTTAACATATTTAATTGTTGCAGGGTTGTGTCATATTCTGAGTTTCACTGTTTTTATTCATTTTGAGGAATACTGAATCTGTTTTTTGTGAGTGAGATGAATTAATGCATGTTCACATTTAGTCTAGAATACAGTAACATCATGTTTACTCCCAATTTCCTGACAGGACACTTGTCAGTCAATAAATGGGGAATAAAGTAACTGGCCTTACTTACTTGAAAAAGTAACTCAGATATTTTCTTAGAAATTCAAAACTAATGCGTTACTTTACTAGTTGCTTGAAAAAAGTAGTATTATTACGTAACTCGCGTTACTTGTGATGCGTTACCCCCAAAACTGCCAGTGAACATGCAAAGAAGGTCAAGCGGCTTTTACAAAAAAAAAAAAGGTAAAACGGCGATGTAGAACGATTTTGAATTTGGAGGAGAAAATGCGATGGGAGTTTTTCAACATACCCTAACTGTCTTAAACCAGAATACACAGAGTTCACGGACAGCTAGACAAGATGAGCATTTGAGGTTAAAAAGTATATAAATTGTAATTTTTTTTTTTTTTAGAAAATGACAGATCGTTTCATTAGATCAGACCCTTCTTCCTTGGCTGGGATTGTTTAGAACCTTTTGAAGCTGCATTTAAACTACATTTTGCAAGTTCAAACTCTCAAGCACCATTGAAGTCCACTATATGAAGAGAAATCCTAAAATGTTTTCCTCAAAAAACATAATTTCTTTACGAAGAAATAGAAAGAAAGTAAGTCATGAACATCTTAAATGGCAAGCGGGTGAGTAAATTGTATGTAAATTTTTGTTCTGGAAGTGAACTTCTCCTTTAAGTATTATTTAGACATAGCCAAGTGGTTATATCAAAGTGTGCAAGTTGTCAACTTACTTTTTTAAATTAGTCTTCTTATTAACGCCATTATATTGTTCATTCAGACTGTTTTGCGAATGTGCGCAAACACAAGAGGCGGGATATATTGCATGAACCAATCACAGCCATCATGATGGAGACATTGCTTCCTCTCACATGACGTCCCCCATTCATTCTCCATTACCCTTTGCCAAACTCATCGCGCACGCTTTAGGGGGTCTGTTAAAACTCAGTGGGCTCAGGGGAAGTGAGAGAAACACCGACTCCCGCTGTAACTTCACCCACTGGTGTCACTGTTGGACAATGCTTCTTTAGAAAACAAGTGATTTATACAGTTTCTAACCTTATATTTTGTAATATTGCCGTTGTTTTATTTTAAAATGTTAAAATCTATATATTAAAATATATAATAGTTCAGAATTATATAGTTATCTTCTTGTCCCATCTTCGTTCGTTCTCTCCATGTAGGCCGATCTAATGAAATTTAAATTTTTGCAGTAGCATATATATAGGGCCAAAGCATAGAGAAGCATACCCTGGGAAGAGTGAGATAGATATAGACACAGAGAGAGAGAGAGAGAGAGAGGGAAGGTCAGTAGAGACCAGCTTTGCCCCTCTCTGTGTAGGGGTTAATGGGTGTTGAACTTGCCCATTACCCAGCTCAAGCTGAATTACCCAGCGAATGATGTTTGCATTAATATAATATATATGGAAATTTCAACACTTAATTATGGCAGAGAGGCGAGAGCAGAGGGGAGGGGGCTGATCATGTGTAAAATTGATTTGTGGGAGAAGTATTTGATAGAGCAGCGAGGAAGAGGAAGGTGGAGTTTGATGGACAGCAGGAGGACTCAGGCAGAAAAAGTGCTGTCTTGGATGGAAAAAAACTTTCTCCCCCATTTCCCTCCATCCTATTATGAAATAAGGTGCATCAGCACTAAAAATATATATTTTTTTTCCAACAATCTTTAGGATGTGAATTTAAATTAGCGCTCTTTTTTTTTTTTTTTTTTTTTTTTTTTTCCCTCCCCCTCTATCTCGGAATAGTAGGAAGGATGGAAGGAGGAGAGGACAGAGGAGGGCGATAAACGAGTGGAATAAAGAGGGGGTGGGAGTGCTTGTCACTATCACACACTCAGAAATAAGCGTGCAGTTTAATTACTCTATTTCTCCCTAATCACTGTCTCATCCCTCACTCCAGTGTTTCCCACGAGCCAGAGGGTGCTGCTGCCACCAGGGCCACGTGTGAGAGAGAAAGGGAGCGTGTTTCCAAATGTGTACATGAGTGAATCTGAGCACACGCGTGTGCTGCGTAGATCTCTTAGATCCCTGCTGATAGGCCCTTAGGCACTGACCCACCTCTCCCGTATATTTCAATTTGGTCTCTCTGTGTGTCAGTCTCCAGACTGCTGTAATACTGGATTCTCTCTGAGGTCATTTAGCGTGTTTATATTGGTGTGTAAGTGCACCCTCCTGCCTGAGGCTTTACGTATGAAGTCAGACCTTAGCATTTAAAGCTACAGTACGTAACTGTGGAAAAGCATTTTGAATGCCAGGAATTATAAAAGACAGTAAATAAATAAATGGAAAAATCTTAGTCAAAAAAACAAACGTCAAAAAAACAAACGTTATTTGTGTTATTTCACAGTTGTATTTCAGTTTGTTTTACATTTTATTTATGTATGTAATACATAATGCATGCAGTCAAACCTCAGCATTTAATACTACAGTTATTAAATACAGAAACACATATTATTACACTAGGAAGGCAATAAAAAAAATCAAATAAATAAATACATCTTGAAACATAATCAGAAAAATGATCAATTATTATACAGTAGCATGCATATTTTTAATGTAATTCATGCATGTAGTCATACCTCTGCATTTAAAGTCCATAACTGCAGAAACAGATATTATGATGCCAGAAATTAAGACAATAAATAAAATAAAATAAACAAATCTTTAAGCAGAGTTAGAAAAAAATGGTACAGTAGCTCTGAGTATTTTTTTTTTTAAATACATGTAACACACCAATAACACAATACTTTTATTTTACGTTAATATATCAAATTTATTTATTTATTTACTTTCTTTCATTTACTTAAACTTGTTAAAATCTTATTTTTTTTTTATTTTATTTTATTTTTTTAAGAATATTTTTTAATACATGTAACACACCAATTACACAATACTTTTATTTTATGTTAATATATACATTTATTTATTTATTTATTTAATTTCTTTTATTTATTTATTTTTAGGAATTTAGGAATCTTTGTCAGTTTATAACTTTTAAAATGTGTACACCAATAATGTACACCAATAACACAATCCTTTTTTTAATGTGAATATATCAAATTTATTTATTTATTTTTGTCATTTTATTTTAAACTCTGAGTAGTTTTTTTTAAATACATGTAACACAATATGTTAATGTATCAAATGTATTTATTTATTTACTTTCTTTAATTTATTTCAACTTTTAAATTTTTTTTTTTTTTTTTTTTTTTTTTTTTTTGGAATAGCTTTTTTTAAATATGTGTGACACACCAATAACACAATACTTTTATTTTATGTTAAGATAGCAATTTATTTATAACTTTTTCTATTTTCATTTATATATATCATTTAAATATATAATTTTTAATATATACCTCATCTTAGCCTAATGTAGAAATGTTTGAATGTCATTTTATCACTTTTTAAAATTGTACACCAGTAATGTACATCAATAACACAATACTTTTATTTTATGTTTATTATTTATTTATTTATTTATTTTCTTTTCATTTATTGAAAGTTTTTTAAATCTTTTTTCTTAACCTCATCTTAGTAATGCTAATTTGGGGATGATTATGTCATTTTATCACTTTTAAAAATTGACAGCAGTACGTCATTTCCAAAGAAAGCAAAAAAAAAAAAAACATTTCATTTGCTTAATTAATTATAGCTACATTCACCAGTCATCATTATGACCACTGTTCCCCTGGTATTAAAAAGCTATATAAACCCAGGATGTGATGCTTCATTTCTAACCTCTCATCACTCCCCCTTCCTCTCGTTTGTTCTTGCCCAGCAGAAAGCGTTCAAAGACACCAGTCAGTACGTGGTGGGAGAACTGGCGGCGCTGGAGAGCGAGCAGAGGCAGATCGACACGCGGGCCTCGCGTGTGGAGAAGCGTCTGCGCTATCTCATGGACACAGGTACGCCGCCCAATTACACTGTAAACAGTTTTGGCAAATTGAGCGTTCACAAACTCTTATGGAGTTTGGGAAGTGTGAATCTTTGAAGCCGGGATGTTGGGGCGGCAGTGGGGATATGAAAAGGGGCGGTGAGGATGCAGGGAGGCTCTCTGGGCCGCCGTGATAAGAGAGCCTTCATGGGAGCTGATAACTAGTGCTGATAGCGTCCGCCAGCCAGCCACTATTGAACAGTACCGTGCAGCCATGCGCAACAGAACCCCATATCTGGCCTTCAATGATATGCTGTAGAAGAGAGAGAGAGAGAGAAGGAGGGAGAGGGGGGATACGGCAGAGGGGTAAAGGGTGAAGAGGGGAGGAAGACAAATGGGGAGGGCTGCTGTTTGGGGGCTGGACCGAAAAGGAAATGTTGAAATAATGAAAGACACATATTAATAGATACATGCACTTGCTCTCCTCCCTCTCCCTCTCTCTCTCTCTCTCTATCGCTCTCTCTTCTCCTCGCATATACACATATGAAAGGATGTGGGGCGATCTTTCAGGTGTGTATAGCAGGGAAAAAGGGCTGCCGAGCCTTTGTTAAAACACGGAGCTCCGTTCTGAGACTCCAGCGCCTCAGTAACTAAAATTTAAGAAAAGCTTCCTTCCATCCAGATGCTGATACAAAACAATCATTTCCCACAAGGGCAGCGGAAAGGAGGGGAAAGGCGATGGTTGAATTTTTATGCTTCCCCATCACATTGAGGACGATATCATGACTATCACAGTTTTGTGTTTGCCCAACCTTCCATCCATCCCTCTCTCTCGCTCTCTCTCTTCACACTCACCTGGACCCTGTTGAAGTCAAAGCCGCTGTGTCCGTTTGAAGGGTTTTTTTTTCTCGCTCTGAATGATAAATGGCTTGAATGCCCTAGCAGGTGGAGAACCAAACCAGACATTTCGGCAAGATTTACACACTCACACACAGAAATAAGAGGCGCAGTTACACACCAGACCCCATGTACGAGTCTCACCTTAATGTGCTTACCTGTCTGAGCAAGTGCACGCATTTCAGCACCGCAAACAGGTGAATTCACACCGCTGTCAGGTTCACAGACAACAGCCTCTATAGCAAAATATACACTAAATAAATGTCATGTGTTATGCCTAGAATACACATAATGAATATAATCATGCTAAGCTGTGTTGCACTGAATTAGTACAAATATTATAAATTAGTATTATAATATATTGTAATTTTATAGGGATGATATGCATAATTGTTATATGTGCCCTTAACCACAAAAACAGCCATAAGGGTCAATTTGTTTTAATTTGTTAGGATTTGGCCAAGATACAGGAAAATCTGGAATCTGAGGGTGCAAAAAAAATCTAAATATTGAGAAAATCGCCTTTAAAGTTGTCCACATGAAATTCTTAGCAATGCATATTACTAATCAAAAATTAAGTTTTGATATATTTACGGTAGGAAATTTACAAAATATCTTCATGGAACATGATATTTACTTAAAATCCTAATGATTTTTGGCACAAAAGAAAAATCGATCATGTTGACCCATGCAATGTTTTTTTTTTTTTTTTTTTTTTTTTTTTTCTACAAATATATCCGTGCTACTTAAGACTGGTTTTGTGGTCCAGGGTCACATATATGTTGTATATAATGTAGGGCTGTCAAACGATTAGTTGCGATAAATCGCATGCAAAATAAAGGTTTGAGTTTGCCTAATAAGTGTTTGTAGTGTGTGTAATTATGATGTATATATAAATCCAAACACATTCATGTATATATTTAAGAGAAATATGTTATTTATGTAAAAAAAAAATGTATTTATATATAATATAAATTATATAAAAATTATAATAAATACATATACTTAAAAATATTTCTTAAATATATACATGAATGTGTTTGTATTTATATATACATAATACATAATAATTACACACAGTAAACACACATATTAGGCAAACTAAAACTTTTATTTTGTATGTGATTAAATGTGAATAATCATTTGACATCCCTAATGTTATTACAATTTTACACACACACACACACACACACACACATATATATATATATATATATATATATATACATAGACAGAGAGAATAGATATGTGTCCGTGGACCACAAAACTAGTCATAAGGGTCCATTTTTAAAATTGAGATTAATATGAATTAATAAGCTTTCCATTAATGTATTCTTAGGACATTTGGCCAGGGTACAACTATTTGAAAATCTAAGGGTGCAAAAAAAAAAACAGAATATTAAGAAAATCCCTTTAAAGTTGTCTAAATTCTTAGCAATGCATATTACTAATCAAAAAAATTTTTTTGAAACAAAGTTTCTTAATGGAACATGATCTTTACTTAATATTCTAATGATTTTTGGCATAAATAAAAAATGTAAAATTTTGACCCATACAATGTATTTTTTGGCTATTGCTACAAATATACCCATGCTATTTATGACTGGTTTTGTTGTCCAGGGTCACATATTTAGAATGTATATTCAGTACATGCATACATTGACTGCAAATAAATAATCAAAAGTTAAATAAACATGCGTATGCATATCTGTATGTATGCACCCATATAAAATTATATTTCTATACATATAAAAACTGTATTAAGAACTACTCGTGATTCCTGATACCCCCCTCCCCCTCTCATTATACGCTCTGCCTTAGTCTGCTGGTTTTTTGCGTTTGTTTCCCAGATGAATTCACAGTAATTGGGCTGGTTAATTTATTTACTGTGTGCAGTTCACAGCACATTAAAGAATGAAGATAATTGAACACGAATTGTCAAGTGTCTTCTGATATCAGGCGTATTACAGAAGGGAATGCGTATAAAACTCTATTTCCATGCAACCATTGTTTATGGTAATTAAGTACACAGATGTATTCCTTGGTTGCCTTCCAAGCTTATGGCGACTGCCATTGTTGTCTTCTATTAATATGTAATCAGTAAATAGTTTAATTTTCTAATCTGCAGTTGGAGAATTCACTTTCTAACAGCTCTTAATTATGGCAGAGCCCTAATGATGCAGCCGCTGATGGGCTAGGAGGCCGTAAACGGAACGCAGAGCGCTCGGGGGAACGCAGAGGCCTGCGGTGGCTCCTGCCTAATGAACTTGTTATTCCCACACCAGAGGGAGCAGTGTCCTTCACACACACACACGCACTCGCCAGCAGCTCAACCATTACCTCAGTTAGCCACATCCCCAGAATTACGTCTAAATACGTTATTGTCACCCGATTTTCTAAACATATCAATTTTGAACGTTTGGCGAAATCAAAAGCGAGAGAGGAGAGCTATTCGCGCACTCGCCATTCTGTCCGAGCACAATACCGTCCCGAATCACATTGAAATTTTTTCAGCGCGCAGCATTGAAATGTGTGTAAATGTTATCTGCACGGCTTTTGATATTCAGCAACCCTCTGAATGCATCTCCCTGACATCTGCTCAGCATGCATTTATGCACACATATGATTTTCAAATTGCTTTATAACCTGCAACAATGAACGCAATTATGAAAATAATGGCATTTAAAGGCGCTCTAAAACCCACACACCTACAGAGTTCTCGATAAGAGATTTTCGAAAAAAGCACAGAGGAAAAGAATGAGTTTTAGGTGAGATTAACATATGTTTAAAAATTGCACTTGAGTCTGATAAGATTGACACAGGTTTTATTGCATGCTAATCCGTTCTCTTTTTCTCCGCCGCGGTCACAGAAATTCATACAAGACGGATATCATCAGCTTAATGCAGTTTACAGACAAGCCATCACAGTCTGCGGCGGAAAAAAACAGACGTGCGGCGATGTCGGAAGAGTCCCGTCTTGTTTGTTTTATTTTTAGGGGACGTGGCCGTCCTCTTCCGGGCTTTTTGACGGATGTGCACCTTTTTATATTTTAGTTTCAAAACGTCAGTAGGTTTTTTTTGTTGTTTGTCGAATTTTTTTTTTTTTTTTTTTTTCCTCAGTTTTCCCACATTAATTCTCCGTGCCCACATTCCAAGGCAGTGTTGGCCATGCAGAAATAATTGCTTGAGTGTCTGCGTTTATAGATCTCAGCTCCGCCAAGACCGAAATGGAATTGCTTGTGTGGCTAAGGCAACATGCTTGTAACCAGCCCCTTAGTTTGACTAAAGATTTAAGCTTGGCTACGTGAGTCGCATGGGGAAATGGTCTCGGAGCTCAGACAACAGCTAACAGCTAACACAGCTTTAAGTATATTATCAGGCAAGTTCTTTCAGAAACGTATTGCTAAAGAAGCTTAACATTAATTATTGTAACTTTGGGAAGATTACATCCACAGCATGCTTGTAAGCGGTGGCATAGTCCTCTTGACCTCCTATGCAAGAGCTTAAAGACACTAGAATGGCATTTCAGCTGCATTAATAGGATAACCAGTATAATCTTTCCGCAGTAAGAGAAGGAAAAGTGTTTAGAGCATAATACTCGCCCCGGTTCTGGGGACGAGACGGGTTTTGTGATGTCTCTCGCAATCGGCACGCACCGGCTTCTATCGGCGTAATCGGCAAACTCTTTTTCTCTCCCTCTCTGCTGTTCTCTTTCTTCTGTTGTCTCTCTTTCAGTTCTCTTTTTTTCCCCCTTTTCTCCCTCTGTCCTATTCTTTCTCCTCCATGGGATTTGCATGCTAGTTCGCTAGCTTGTCCACTCTAATTTTAAAGACCAAAGACCTCGTTTAGCCTTCCTGCTAAGCGTGCGCCGTGAGTAGCGGAAAAGTAAGCCTGGAGACAAACGCAGGAATTCGGCTCATAAGGATGGCTTTTATCGGCACGACCAAAGGCCAGCGCTGGATCAGGAGGTGACCGCCTATTCAGGTTTAGCGCTGGACTATGTGCTCGACTTCAAGAGCTGGTTAACATCAGAATGGTCCATTTTCAGCTGCTGGCTTTTGCGGCCTTTGTTCTTCCCGCTGGTTTTAATTCTCACCGGACCGTTACGCGCGCAGCGTAGGCCGCCTTTGTGAAGTCATGTATTCTCGCTACCTAATATAAACAGGTTAGACCTTTAGCCTCGATTAATGCATGTTGTAAGACATTAGCGCCACTCCTTTCATTTCTCATTTCTCCTTGAGGAAGACAAAAACGCATTTGTCCGGTTTATCGCGATGGACGCCGTAAGCAAATCAGCTCTTTTTTTGGAATGTTCGAGAGCCAAAAACAATTTAATTAGTTAAGTTGCATTGACTTTGCATTCAAACCCCCAACCAGCAAGCCCTCCCTCCGAAAGCTTTTCCCAGATGTGAAGAGGGTTTTTTTTTGGTCTGGTGTCAGGCTTTCAAACATTCTTTAACAGTTGAATGAAAGGGGATTTTAAGGAAGATTAGAGAAGGGGATCCTCCAGGCATTGTCTGAGAATCTTAAGATAAAACGCACGGGGTGGATAGTGTCTGCGGAGGGGGGTGTCGGGGGGGAAGGGTTTGTTGGTTGCGGGAGATACGGCCTGCATCGAGAGACGTGTAATTTAGATTTTTATAACAAGGCAGAAATTACGACGAGTCGCCGTTGTAGCGCTCCCTCTCCGTCCCTGTTTGTTTTCCCTTTCCCTCTATTCTTTCATCCCCCCCATGTGTTTTGCAGTGGCCTTGCTGTCCTCTAAATTGTTGGTGTGAAGTTAAGTTAAACGCTGCTACATGTGGCATTGCAGGCAGGCAGTGATATGCCTGATTAACATTTTCAAAAGGGGCACAATGATGGCGCTTATTATAATCTCCCCTTTATTGAAGCATCTTGAGGCCTTTTCATCTTCTCCCCCCCCCTTTGACTGCCATTCCAGTAAGACCCAGCCAAAAGCAGCTAGTGCCGTGCCACTGCGGCTCCATACGCGCAGAATAACAGAGGGCCGCTCTCCACAACGCCAGCCAAGACCTCAATGATCTGCTGGGCGTTTTTTTTAGTTTAGTTTTTGTTGTGTGTTTTGTGGCACTGGTGTGCGTGACTGTCTTTTTTCATTTTTATGGGATTTTGTCTATAATGTGGAGGACAGTAGGAAAGAGACGGGAATGGATTTGTTTCAATCTGACTTGCATCCCATGAGCGCAACACCCCACTTTTTATTTTAAATGACAATTTCTTTGACACATAAATTTAATGCCCGTTGTTAAATTTGTTTTTAATTTTATTCAATTCAATTCTTCCTAGAGATCTCTACTAGAAAAAGGCTTAGCAAAACAGTTTGGGTGCGCGGGACTCTGTTTGCATAATTGATCATTATTTGGTTTACAAATTGTCTCCTGACAACATAATTGAATTTCAGTCATGCACTTAATTAATAGACCTTTTCATATGGAAACTGATTAAGACACACTTTACAATTAAGTGTAATGACGCGGGGTTGGCCTGTAATTAGGGGCATTCACGTGCTAACAGCCCTGCTATGCTAGCTCAGTTGTTGTTCATTTCCCTTTGTATGGGCCTCTCTAGGCTACACATTCCTCTAACGTACTACCTGAACCTTATCAGCGCACGGCCGCTCTCCCCAGCCCACCTTTAGCATGCTAAAACACGCTAACGACACCCAAAACAGCTCATTTGAGCTAATGGAAATGACCATTTAAATGCTATTGTTCTGCTGTTAGCCGCTTAGTAGAGATGGAAAGATAGCGAGGGAAGCGACTTTTTATAGTTACTGTAGGGAGGAGACTCATTATCAATTTGTCCTTAAGCAAACCTGAGGAGAGGGGGGAAAAATGGGAGGGTAAGAAGGGGGGAGAAAAGAAAACGCCAGAATCCACAATGCAGATGTGTGGAGGGCGGCTAATAGTGTTAGCACATCCATTACTCTCCTCAGCTTAATTCATTAAGCAAATTGGGCGGGAACCGTATTGGCCTTGTTGAAATACGTGCAATATGACACTGCTCAAATTTGTTCTAACACATGGCCCGGGGAGACGAGCCGACCGCTCTAATGGGGGAGGAGGGGCAAATTATGCAAAGGCACACTGCAGGAGGGAAATGACTACAACGCAGAGGGAGTAGCACCTCCGCACTCAACTAGCCCATTTTCCTTCATTCCAAGCCTTACCACATTCTTCTCTCCTTGTACCTTTTGGCCTTAAAGGAATAGTTCATCCAAAAATGAAAATGTTTTTTCAAACCTACATGATTTGCTGTATTCTGTGGAAGATGTCTTCAAAATATCTTCTTTTGCATTGTGCTAACAGCAACTTTTAAATGCTTTTGACGGTGATCTGAAAGGCAGAAAATCTCGGAGGCCAGCAGATGGGTTTCACCCTCCGCAATCGTTTGCTCAGACGTTTACTTGTAAAACGGATTAAGCAAATAAAAGCAAATCATATATTAGTAAGAAAAACATTCTGCAGGTGTTGACGGGACCTTGCTGCTTGTGCTAATTTGTCGTCTCTACAGGTAGCCATTTCAGCATCTCTCAATGGAGTGTTGCTCAAGCTCTGATAACCCCCCAGAATTTCACACCTCTAGTATGTAAACAGAGAGGTGGAGCGGGTCCTAAGTAGATGAGATAACATAGATACTCCTAAATGGCTACAACCTGTTCTTAACACACACTAATGTATTACCAAAATGGCTTGCGTTTAAAATAGGTGGTGGCAGGACTGCCACGTTTTGTTAATGCTATATAAATATCTCATATTTAATGGTAGCTTGTTATTGTAACTGCAAATGATTGACACCTACTGGCCCACAAGATTTGCAGCCTTTCAAATGACTGTCAAAAGCATCTACTGTACAAAGTCCTAATTAGCATTGTTTAGTAGACATGTTCATGCTACATAATATTATTAGGGTTAATTCACCCTAAAATGAACATTTTCTATCTTCTGTCAAAGTTAAAAGTCAATATCTATATATTTTGTGTTCCACAGAAGAAAGTCGTACAGGTTTGGGACAATATGAAGATGATTTAATGGTGACATCATTTTCATTTTTGTGTTATCTAAATGTCTTTTTACCTAAATGCCTAAAAATGATCATTTTTGTGAGGTCCATTTGTGTCCATTTTAGTAGTTAAATCTGGTGCAGTTGATGCCGTTAGTTTTGGTTTGAGAGCGAGAGATGGGGGCAGGAATCCAAGCAGCCCTTTTCCATTTGGCTGTGTGGAGATTTTGAGAAGCTTCATGCAATCACAGATACATATGTATGTGCTCACTGCTCCCTCCTGGAAGGCACCTTTTTACATGTACATGTCTACTGGGGTCCCCCCACCCTTGCAAACAGGCCTCCCCTCTGTCAGCTAATCAGTACCTCAGCTAGATGCATTGTGACACTATGCAAATCTATTTACATTGGAATAGGGGAATCAGGGGATCCTAAACTCAGGCATCGAAGTTGAAGAAAGAGAATACCCAAGGCCAACAAATAAATGAAAGTTTGCTCAAATCCGTGAGATAATGGGGTCTGTGTTCAGACTTACCACAGTGGAGAGATAAACACAGGGATTACTTGGGGGTTTTGCATCAGTTGCTTTCTGCTGGGTGGCCTTACTTGTCAAAAAGGGGGAAAAAGGGGAGAGAGAGAGAGAGAGAAAGAGAATAGGAAAAAAAAACGTTTAACGCAAGGACATTCACATGGCACATTGAGAAAAGAAGTACCGCTAATTCCATCAAAGCCAGAGAAATCAGCCATTAATTTATGCTGCTCTCTCCCTCCCCCTGTAGCCATTGTTGCTTTGGTTGTTGATCATTTCGGTAACATCTGGTCCTGGGCTCTTTTTGGAGGCCAGCTAGTGTCAACCAGACGACCCCCGACAACATGGCCAAAAAATCACTCTGGTGTCTCATGGTGTTGCTGTCGTCCTGTTGGTAGGAACAGAAAATGCAGGGCGTGGGTGAATGTGTTGGTTAGAAATTATTTAAATATTAGAACCAATCACAAGTAAGCATTTCGAGTAGGTGAAAACTTCTAATCATTTTTAATTTATACATTTCATCAGCATTTCCTGAAAATTGAACCTGTGACCTTGGTGTTGCTAGCACCATGCTTTAAGCTACAATCAAAGTGGTCTGACCTTCTCAAGTCAGTTAATTTAACTACAATATAAAGGCATGAAATAAAAGACAATTCTGTCAAATTGAAAGCCGGACTATTTAGTACCAAACATTTCCTTCTCAGAACTTACAAGGAGTGTTATGGGTGCGCAGTAGTGGACGATTCCTGTTAATATATATTTGAAAAGATGGAGAGATTCGGCATTTGAATCGAGGGCTTTGCGGAGGAGCAGATTATGACTTCCATGGTGACTCCTTCCAGCTTTGGGGAAATGAGCTGTTGACATTCTTCAGGGTCATCATCCAAGATAGCAGGCCAACCAGCAGGATTTACCCGATAAACCCATCCAACTAGACCTTTATCCATTTCACTACGACTCGGGAAGGCAGGGGTGAGATGGAAACGGGTTAGAAGTGATGTTTCCCTATTTCCATCAAAACGTGAGGCGTTTAGTCAGTCAGTATGGATGCTGTCATCATGACCAAATAAATATTCTTTTTAACATTTCTGCATAACTATTGCACTATTGATTTTATGAGAACACTGTTGGTCTGTAGGGTCTTTTTTTCCCCCAGACTGCGAGTTCAATGAGAATGTGATGGAGACTTTGAAGAATTATCAGTTACACCTTCTCTGCCGTCTCGCCAAGAACATCATCTTTGCACGCGAAGCATACGTCTGACAATGTCTGAGTCCTCTCCACCTTGGTCAAAATAATTTTTTCCCATAATTCCCTTGTGTAACCTGGGGCTAGCGTTGCTCCCCGCTGTGAGGTAGACCCGGAGGAAAGACAAAAGCACAATGAAACAGGGAGCTTACCACCAACCGCTCTCACTGGAGCTCTGGAGTAGGGCCCACTATACACCGCTGCCTCTCCAGTTCTGTCCCAATGCTAATGAGCCGGCTCTGATCTTTCCTCTGCTTCCCGTGTTTTCAACATCTTCAAGGACCACATGGCGCTAGCAAAATAAAGACAACCAAATGAGAATTTTTAACGCTTTTTGTGTCAGCGACTCAGCGCCTTTCAGCCGGCTCACTCATTTAATATTCCCCCCGAGAAAGAAAGGACAGAGGAAAGAAGAAAAGAAAAAAGGTAAAATGTGCAACAAGGAGTTGGAGGTGCCGGAGGGAAAGGGGGGAGGTGTCACTAGCATTCCTCGTCCGAGTTATCGCCGAGAATCGAACGATATCTAAATCGCGAAGCAGAAATGACGTGACTTCCGTGTTAAAACAAGACAGTGTTTTTGACAAACGGCGGCAACGATTTCCTCCAGCTTCATGATATCACTGACAGCTCCCGAATGAGAGGGGACAGATAAAGGGTGAAAGAGGGCCCGGGTCTGACGGAGTCTCCTGCCGGCTGTTCACACACTCCTTTTTAATAGCTGAGTTCTCTATACAGAGGCACAGGGCAGTACCTCGCATTAGCGCTGGAGACCACTAGTTAATAGGATGATGTCTTTTAGCTTTTGTTATGAGATTATTAACCGGGATAGGTTTCTGCTCTCATCCGAGCCTCTGCTCTGAGGGCCTGTTGAGCACAAGTGGTAAAATACGGCGTCCCCACATTGTGCCGTGCTTGTATGGTAAAAGGCTTTTAATGAAACACCTTTTCGGAGGGCTTCACCAGGTGATCTTTTTTTTACCGCTCTCGTCTGCCACTCACCCAGCTTTAATTACCTGAAGTACTCAGCTTTTTCCAAAGGCCCTTGATTCTGCCCCTGTGTTCAGCGCTCCCAAAAGCAGGCTTAAAGTGGGTGATAGAGTGAAATGATAGTATTTGTCAAAATAAGAAAGAAAAGAGGAAAGGACCTCTGGCTCCAGGGTTTCACCCTGAAGGTCATATAATAAAATCGGTTTTATGGTTCACGGTTGCGTTTTAGGGTTAACTTGGTTGGTGAAACTTAAAAATTTTATTTTATTATGTCTATTTTATTAATAATTCTGTTCTGTAGCATAATTTGCTCTGTAAATATATATGTGTGACCCTGGAACACAAAACCAGTCTTAAGTAGCATGGGTATATTTGTAGTAATAGTCAGCATTGTATGGGTCAGAATGATTGATTTTTCTTAAAGTAAAGATCATGTTCCATGAAGATATTTTGTACATTTTCTACCATAAATATGTCAAAATTAAATTTTTATTAGTAATATGCATTGCTAAGAACTTCATTCGGACAACTTTAAAGGCAGTTTTCTCAATATTTTTATTTTATTTTTTTGCACCAGATATTCAAATAGTTGTATCTCAGCCAAATATTGTCCTAACGAACAATACATCAATGGAAAGCTTATTTATTCAGATTTCAGATAATGTATAAATCTCAATTTCAGAAAATTGACCCTTATAACTTTATAAGTATATATTTATATACATTATTAATTGATTTTTAACTGTGTTGTATATTGTTGATTTATTCTATGAATAATACTATTCTGTAACTATATTTGCTATATATGTCAAACGATTAATCACGATTCATCCAAAATATATATATATTTTTTTACATAATATATGTATGTGTACTGTGTATATTTACACGTATATAGATTAATATATTTACGTTCTTATATTTTATATATTTAATATATATGTGTTCGTATTCACGTACACATACATTTGTTATAGAAACAAAAACATTTATTTTGGATGCGATTAATTGCAACACAACTATATATATATATATATATATATATATATATATATATATATATATATATATATATATATATATATATATATATAATATTATTTTATTTTATTTTATTTTACTTTTTATTGTATTTATTTATTTTATTTTTCTATTGAATTTTAATGATATTATTGTAGAGCAATTGCAAAATCTTGGGTTTCATTCCCAGGAACTTGATAAATGTGTAAGTGCAGTGTACAATACTTTGGATAAAAGTATCTACCAAATGCACAAATGTAAAAACTCAAACTGTTTTTAAAAAAGTCAAACTGTATCAGTCAAACTGTTTTATCCATCGAGCGTCTTTTCATCTGTTTTCCAACCTTCTGTCATTTTGCATTATTATTTGTCACGAGTGCTGTTGTGAAGAGGGCTGTAATTGTTGTTTTGTAATGTAAACTGCCTGTCTTGGCTGTTACGCTCATCGTGAAGCTGCGATAGTGGACAGGCGGCCCAGGGATTAAGGAGCAAGAAACGGCCAACACTAGCTGATAGTCTGTCAGTCTGTGATAATGTTTATTGATTAAAAAGAAGGGGGGGAATACAAACACAGTTTAATAGAGTAGGGGGTACGGACAGAGATGGACATATTTGTGATTCCCGGTGCTTAACTCAGACAGCCAGGCTAAAATTCATATACTGTTACTCCCCATGTCAATAATTTGTAGCAACAGAAGCATATTTGTGAGAATGCAAATTCGCTGAAAGTAAGGTAAAAGGAGCACATTCCAATTTGTATTTATGACCAAAAAAAAGAAAAAAAATCTATTATCTGTCATATGTTTGTTTTGCCCCTGCCAAACTCGGCATAAAGTGCGAGGTGTCTGCTATTAGCTGGGGGACTGCAGTGTTTGCAGAGGAGTTGTTTGTGTTAACAGCGCTGAGGGGCGGGTGAGAGACGAGTATTAAGGTACAGCCTATCTTCTGTCAGCCCCTCACTGAACGTTCAAACAATTACATGAAAGGATGTATGATAACGGTGTATGTATAGCCAAGACTTTTCTGTCATTAAGGGCGACTTAAGCGATCCTGTTTTCCTCCTGCCATTCTTCTATCCTCGATGTAAGGCCGCTTCGCTTATGAATCCCTCCTCATAAGCTGCAGAGCAAGCAACTGAAGGTCAATAATACCAGCGGCAATTGAAAACCTAGTGTCGGGATGCTTTGAGAGGAATTAAATTGAACATGGCTGCTCTTGTTCTATTAGTGTTGGTTTGTGATCATATGATCATAAATGATAATGTTTTCTTTTTTAGATACTGTGATAAAATTTTAGTGATTTAGGTTTAATGTCAAATTAATTAACCTTTGCTTCGGTAGAGTAAATGTAAGCTTTTGAAGATTTTCTATATGCCTCTTCTTGCGTTTTCAGCGTATTGGCCACCTAAAGAGGCCAATCCCCAGATAAATAGCAAACAGGGGAAAAGGTTAGCGGTTAACTAGGTTGGCTTAAACAAGAGAAAATGTGTTCGGTCCATTTTGAAACTAGTGATAGGCGTCTTAAAGCACAATGGCTGGGGCTTTATCCTGAGATTAGGTATTGTGGTTGAAGCTAAACTACCTTCCATCAGAGCGGCGCAAGGCGAGCGCGGCCCTTTCAGCCCACGCTAACAAGACTTCTCCACATTGCAGACCCACTCAAAGTAATTAAATCAATCCTTTTGTACTCACCGCTCTCTCCTTCAGTGACGAGTGAAGATCTGATTATTGCCTTCATGCATATTCAAAAAGACTCCCTGACTGGGCCTTAATGAGCTTCCTCTCAGTCGCACAAAACCTTGTTCATCTTGTTCTCCCCCCCACCCCACCTTTTTTTTTTTTTTTTTACGTATTTATTTTTTATTTGTCTCTCCCTCTCTTTTTCATGCATTTTAACTCCCGACAACAAAAAAAGAGCGAAACGGCAGTCAGACGCACAGAATGAACGAGTGAGTAGAGTCAGCCCACTTAAAATAAATCGTAAATGTTCAAAAAGTGACTGAGTGGCAGAGGAGTGGAGATCTTCCCCTTCAAACTCCGATAGACAAATTGGATTACTGGGTATTGGATTAAACAGAAAACGGGTGGATAAGAAATGAGAAGAGCTTGCTGTGATCACAGGGTTTAATATATTTCTTTTCTTTTTCTTTTCTTTATGGCCTCTTCTCTCCACCCCCAGCCTGTTTTTTTTTTTTTTTTTTTTTCTTCTTTTCCCTTCAGTAAAGACACCCAGCTCTTAGCAGGACTCAGGATTAATTTGTAATTGTTCTGGTTTCTTAATGCTTTAGAAAGATTTTTATCTAAATCAAATGAGGGGGAATTTTGTAATTAAACAAAATGCCAAGCAAAACAATCCCCCTGTTGCGGTGGTTTACTTCAGAGTTATTTGGTTTTTATCATTCCGTAAATATCTAAATAAGGTTCTATTTTTTTCTTAAATTCACATAATTAATTTGCTATTCACAGCGTTTGGCCTAATTACATGCCTTCAAAATGAAAAACAATCTTATTTAGACATTCTAGCAACTTTTGGAAAGATCTTGTACACTCATTTTTTCCAAATATCAAGGTGTCGTTTTTATTGCAGATATTTAATAGATATTTTGGAATCAGAGCAGTCATGTCTGGATGCTGTTTGGGTGTATTTAAAATTTAACAGGTGTATATACATCTAACTTGAAAATATTCACATTGGGTATCTATGTGTGTGTGCTGCAGAAGTAAATAATCAGTAAAGGTTAGAAGGAAAGAGGGGCAGATTGTGAAATGTGTGAGGATTTCATTAATGCTATCTGTTTTGAATGCAACAGTGGCTGAGATGACTATCTTAATCTGATTCAGCTACTGAGGCCAGATCACCCTGCCATGGACACAGGCCCTCGGGCCTACCAGACAAGCCTGGCCCCTTGCGCTCGTGTATGTGTGGACTACAGGGTGTGTGGCGGTCTATCTTGAGTTTTTTTGCTACCTTTCTTCATTCCAAAGTGAATGCTATTGGGAATGATCAGCCAGGCTAGAGAAGCAGGTTGTTTTATTTTAAATTAGATTTTATGGTAGCACTTTACAATAGTGTTCATTACTTAACTACGTTAGTTATCATGAGCTAAGAAGGAACAATACTTCTACAGCATTTAGTAATCTTAGTTTAAATTAATTGCAGCATTTACTAATGCATTATTATAATCACAAGTTGTGATTGTTAACATTTGTTAACCCACTGTAAACTAACATGAACAAACAGTGAACGACTGTATTTTTATTAACTAACATTAACAAAGATTAATAAATAGTGTAATAAATGTATTGTTCATTGTTTGTTCATTTTAATACATTAACTGGTATTAGTAAATTACACCATATTGTAAAGTGTTACCGATTTTATTCCGTGCTCGGAAGACAATAAATCATGTTAAAATTATGTGAAAAAAAAATATGAATAAAGTTAATGAAATGTTTAAGATAAATTATTAGAATTGTTTATATAATTTACAAAAAAATTATATATTTTATTATTATTTGTATTTTACAAATGGCAATATTCTTTGCAATATAAATGTTTTCTAGTTATATAGATCTTTCTAACATTTTAATTTATCTTAACTTACAACGTACAAAAATATCCAGAACTAAAACTGGAATGAAATTACTAAACTATACAGACATCTATATAAAAAAACTACTGAAAATGACAAAAACACAACAAAATTGCTAAAAGTTAACCCTTTAACTGTCACACCCATTTTTGAACATAGATGTGAAAGTACCATTTCCATGGTAATGCAATGTCAGATTTTAAAATGTGTTTCAAAGGATGAATTTTGAGGTTTTAAACTTTCAATTGTTATATAATTTATGATCATTTCTAAAACATGATAGGGAAAAAGGCAACGAAAAATGTGGATGTTTGAAGTGCACTCTTGTAATAAATTAATCTGTTACTGTTCCTACATAATTTGTAACAAAAAACAGTGGTGAAATATCAATTTAGGAGTCTTAGACCTTTCCAACGATATATAGTTTGTCATGATTAGATTAGGATTTAATTATAATATAGTGAAGTAAAATTAGGCGTCCCTCTGAGGGTACGCGTGACAGTTAAAAGGTTAAAAATTAAAATGAAGATGGAACATTCAATTTTTTTGGGTCGTCCCCAGCAAAGACCGTAGATTAAGTGTTGGCACTGTCGAACGTGTGTGTTTGTGTTGCGTGTTATTTGTTTTAGTGGTAAAGCGAGGACTTCTTTCATGCTGTCAGGGCACTGTCAGTGTTGAAGCTCAGGCATTGGCCTCCGGGATGCGGCTGCTAATCCGTCATTCCCTTACAATGTCACACAAGCTTAATATTACCATTTATTATTTGCTTGTTTCATTTGACTGTGCGTCGCTACAATGACCTGTCACTGCACACTTTATCCCTTCCGAGCTGCACTATTTAAAAGTTGACTACAATAATCCAGGCTTGATTCCTAAATCCCGGACCCCCTCTCTTTTTTCCCTCCTCCCTTCTACTCCGCGTTGTCGTCAAATACAAAATTTCACACATCTGGCACTGGCAGACATGAGAGCGGCTCCCCTGGTGGAGGGCCGGGGAGTTTTGGTGGGGGTGAGTGACAGGGCCGTCATCCCACCGGGGGCTGCCGCTGGCTTTGTTGTGGCTAGCGGATTTGTCTCTCTCACATGACCAGCGTCACAGTCACATGGTGCCAAGCAACAGCATGATGGAAAAAAGATCCGAGGCGCAAGTTCCCACATCAGACTCTTATTGAAGATCCGCCCTTTGTCACCCCCACCTCGTCCTCGAAATGGCTCTGTGCACACAGACAGACGCACACACTGTCATACTGCTCATTTTTGAAACAGATCTAGTCCTGGCTTCTGATTGGTCAGTGCAGCATTCTAGTTGTGCTGAAATCCACAGTGTAGTAATATGCAATTAAACACTTAAGGTCAAGCTGTAATTGAATATAGTAATGACTGAAGAAGTTGCTGCACTTCTCATCATACCTTTTTGGATTAATAACATAATTTGACAGTATAACATAACTGTACATATTAAGTGATATTGTCTTTGTGTTTGACTTTTATCTGAAGAAAGACATTTAAAGGCATATTAAGGGCATACAAGATCATTCAGATGTTTTTATTTAATGATGTGACAGTGTATTTCTCATCTTAAGATCTACAAAAGTTCTTAAAGTCGTCACGTTTGTAAAAAGAGTGAGCGTGTTTGTGTACAGATGCTAATTCTGTTGTTGATGCTGTCAGGAACAGACAGGTATCACAGGAGCATAGAGTAGGTGATGTGATTACATAAGCTTAAGGGATCTTTCATCTTTTCTCCTCTTTCATCCCTCTTCAAAGACATAATTAGTGTCACAAAAATGCTCAGAATACTGACATCGGAGTCATTCTTCCTGAACCCACTTAACCGGTTTGCCCACGGCCCAAACTACCAAACCCTATAGTGTCTGCTTTCCATGGATACGTTTTGAGGTCAAGTAAAGTTTTGAATTGAGATGCCATCTCTTGTTTAGACAAAACCAGCAAAACGTGAAATATTTGTCTCTTGTGACATTAACTTTCTGCCATACTTTTCAAATGTTTTGGGTCGTCTTGATTTTTCATAGGTCGGGCTCTGTGATTTCCACAATGCGGAATCCAGTAATAAAAATGGAATTTACTGTACAGTACGGAATGTCACAGAATTTGCCAATTTTTGGGTGAATAAATCAAAAGTAGGTTAGTACATTTAAATGAAAACGCAATATTGACTAGTGTCTGTGAATATTAAGCTGCAAAAATACTAATTAAATATGAGTCCTGCATGTTCTGCGCGTCTGTTTGAATGAATGGCACATATTTGAGTGCGTGAACACTTAACCATAATCTCTAAAATTGCTGTGAGAGTCACTTCATGAGCATTTTACTGTTTCTTTCGAGAATAATTATAATGATGTCATATACAAACAGAAACTTGTCACAGCGACCCATCAAAATAAAAGTTTGGTTTAACTTAAAAAAAACTGTGACAGAAATATTTTATTTGATGTAATAATAGTACTATTACTAATAAAACTATTATTAAAACATTATTTTGTAATGTTTACCAGAAAAATTATTTCTCAGAAAAATGTAAATACAAAATAGAGTATTTCTGGGGGGAAAACAGAAATAAAATAATAATAAATAATTTTTGTATAAAATCAATTAATTAGACATACTTTTGATTATTAAAATTGAATGAAACCAAGAACCAGAAAGTAAAACAGAATTCAAATAGCTATAAAAATTTAATTTTTGTTAATAAGACATGCTTTTTAATGTATGTTTTTTTTTTTTTTTTTAACTTTTACCATTTGGGAATACAGAAAAATAATGGAAAACAGCATTTGGTAAAAATAAAACTGATTTTGACAAAAAGAAAGTAAAACAGATTTCATAGGGCCTTAAATTTTTTGTTAATTTAGAAAAAAAAATAATTTAACCATTAAAATAGAGTAAAATTAAAAAAAAAAATTTAATGGAATCCAGTAAAACTGAAACAGTAAATATATATATACATATTTGGGGACAAGTAAAACAAAATTTGGGAACAAATAAAACAGGTTTTATAGAAATCATACGAATGCCTTGGATTGGTGTTAAGGAAGCATTTGTATTATCAGTGTTAAAAACATTAATAATTTTTTTGTGGAAACGATACATATTTGAAATAGAAAGTTCAAAACAACAGCATTTATTTAAAATAGATTTTTGTAAGTTAAAATTCTTTGCTGTCACATTTGATCAATTTATTGCATCCCTGCTGAATAAAAGTATTAATTTCTTTAAAAAATAAATAAATAAATAAATAAATCTTGTGATGCCTGATCCCAAATTTTCAAACGTTAGTGTGCTTGCACTCTAGATATGCAGATACATATGCGACCCTGGACCACAAAACCAGTCATAATGGTCAATTTTTTGAAATTGAGATTTCTACATCATCTGAAAGCTGAATAAATAGGCTAATATTTGGCCGAGATACAACTATTTGAAAATCTGGAATCTGTGGGTGCAAAAGATATCTCAGATACTGAAGTTCTTAGCAATGCATATTACTAATCAAAAATTAATCTATAATTAATAAATATCTTCATAGAACATGATCTTTAGTTAATATCCTAATGATTTTTGACATAAAAGAAAAGAAATTGATAATTTTGACCAATACAGTGTATTTTGGCTATTGCTACAAGAATACCCGTGCTACTTAGGACTGGTTTTATGATCCAGGGTAACATATACACTCCCTCCTGAGTCATTGAATTTAAACAGCTAATTTTTGCCATGAACATTATAAAGAGTAATTGAGTTCCTTGAGCTTTCACACATCCGGCCCTTGAGCAATGGGCGGGCCCCCACCTGTAGTTTCCGCCTATGTAAGTTCGGCATCCGCACATGTAGGCCTCGGGCACAGGACATGTGCTTTTGGATGTACGTCGGATCTGAAGCTCTGAGGCTTCACAAAGACCCTGAGTCTTTAATCCCAGTCAGCGGAGGAAAAAGTAACCAGCCTGCATTAATCCTGCTCTAATCCAGAGGCATCTCTGTTTTACTGACAATGGCAGTACCTTGTGAAGTGTCTAATATGTAGGTAGCGAACACACATCTGGATGGCTTCCTAACGTGCGTGTCAGTCGGCGCTGTTGAGAAAAGCCTGTCAGATAATCTCATTTGATGCACTTTATACTCGTTGGAGGTGTGAGAAAAGTGCTTAACTTAGCCGTGCCAGAGAAAGTCGGTCAAAAGTCTGTGTGTGTATGTGTGTCTCTGTTAAGATGCCTGTTTAAAGGCCGGGCTGAGACTTTGGGAATTAAATTGTTTTATTGAGGTTTAACTGGCAGGAACTTGAATGCTTGGCTAATTATTATCTGCAGACATCTAGTGTATCTGGGTAATTAGTGGGAATGTTTAATAAACAAATATAATTTGTGGTTTAAGCTCATTATTTCCACTTTTTAGAAAGCTGAATGAAATTGTAACATTGTTAAATTCAGTACTTTTATTTTTTTTAATTTCTTTTTTCATTTTATTTTAAGATAATTATTTTATTTTTTATTATTTTATTTTATTTTATTTTATTTTATTTTATTTTATTTTATTTTATTTTATTTTATATATTTTTTATTTGTGATCCTGGACCACAAAATCAGTCTTAAGTAGCATGAGTATATTTGTAGCAATAGCTAAAAATACATTGTATGGGTCAAAATGATCGATAGATCATGAAGATATTTTGTAAATTTCCTGCCGTCAATGTCAAAACTTAATTTTTGATTAGTAATATACATTGCTAAGAACATTTGTACAACTTTGAAAGCAATTTTCTCAATATTTAGATTTTTTTGCACCCTTAGATTTACGATTTTCAAATAGTTGTATCTTGGCCAAATATTCTCTTATACTAACAAACCATACGTCAATTGAAGGCTTATTTATTAATCTTTCAGATGATGTATAATTCTCAATATAAAAAAAGGACCCTTATGGTTTTGTTTTGTTTTGTTTTATTTTATTTTATTTTATTTTATTTTATTCAGGTGTTATAACACCCACTTATGGCACACTGTGGGTCCCCAGAACTAGTTCGAAATCCCGGCATCACATCAGTGTTTTTTAATATGACAAGACTGTTATAATAAAGTTGTACCTGCTAAGGTTTTCTGTGTTTGTGTGTCTTCAGGGAATAATAAGGAAGAGGAAGAGTCCATGATGCAGGAATGGTTCACGCTGGTCAACAAGAAGAATGCTCTGATCCGTCGACAGAACCAGCTCTCTCTGCTGTGAGTTGCTGTTTACCCTTTTTCTCTTTCTCTGACCCTTACCAATAGAAGCGTTGGTTTGTGAGCACACACCTATATTATGTTGAGACCCACACTTGAAATGATTTTCCCAAGAGACCTGAGCCCAGTCAGAAGGTCGGGCCCCTCATTCACTTCCACCCCTCCCCCGGCGGCCCTCCACCTCAAAGCGGACAAAACGGCATATCAGTACGGACGCGTCTGCAATAATGTGATTTCAAAGACTGTATTATTCCGCCCATTATGAGAATTGGATCGACCAAAAAAAAAAAAAGAACTGAAAAAATGACTTCATTCGCCTAGAAAAGAAAGCCATTATGACAATAACCCACATATTTACCCTCTTTTTTACTTTCGCAGTTATTTTTTTGCCTCGAAAGATGATAATGTTCATTTTTTGAACCTTTCATCCTTTTCTTTAAAAGTGAGAGTGAGACGTACAGAAATCTGGGCGGCTGTTCATTCTGCATAAAGAGCGAGAGGGAGAGAGAGAGAGAGGAGGAGAAGAAAGAGACAGAGTTTCAAAGCTCTCACAAATGACAGATTGAAGTATTCTAATCACATTATATCACTGGAAAAGGGCTTTTTAAGTGCTCAATTAAAAGGGCCTTGATAATTTCTCTTTCTTTCATTTCTTTTTAGTCACTGAACAGGCTGTGAAGGACAAATTCTATTAGGGACAGAGTTAGCTCATTTCCAATACATTTGAAAGTGGCAAAATTTAATTTGCCGCACGATACTCCGCCCGCCCGCCTTTCCCCCCCCCGCCGCCGTTCCGCCGCTCTCGGCCCCCTCTGTTCCTGTTTGTGTATCGCTTATTTGCAGTAGATTAATGTGAGGTAGGGAAGGTGTTGGCGAGTTCACGAATCAATGTTTATTAAAGGTTTCTTTAAGTGTTTAATGATTTAGTAATTAACATATTGATGAACTTTTACAACTTGCCCAGGGAGAAGGAACACGATCTGGAGAGACGCTTTGAGCTGCTGAACCGAGAATTAAGGGCAATGCTGGCGATTGAAGGTAAGAGGGAGTGAAAGAGAAAGATTTTGGGGGGTGAATTCGAAAGGCGCAATGTTAAAGACAAAGATCCTCTCCTGCTTAATTAAGCTTGCTTTTTGACACCTCAGATGTGGCTCCGCCCACCCTGCCCTGAGCTCCTTTTGCTTACAAATTCACCCTTGGATTGGACACACTATATATGATTTGTTCTCAAAACCGCAAGCATTGCAGCCAAAAGTGCAGATGTCACTTCCACATCAATATTAAATCTCTGTGATGTGCCTCAGGGCGTCAAAGAACGCACTCGCCTTTCTAAGCTTTTTGAGTGTGTGTTATACAGACAGGTAAGGAAAGTAAAAAAAAAAATAAAGCCTATTGTGCGGTATCAAAGTTGTCTGGTTAAGTTTAATCCCTTTGACTGTGTCCTCTTTCGCAAAATGAACCTTTTACAATCAATGCAAATTGATTTTACAATTCGATGGTGACCCTCTCACCCCTTGGCTAGCCATGGTAATTTCTTTCTGCACCTGATAAGCTAGCTGATCCATCATAAATCAATTCTAATTAGTTCGGAGAGGTTGACAGTGGACATGAATAGCCAAGCAGAGAGCATAGCTCCCCCTGTATTGTGACGGTGCCGTTCGCCACACGCTTTCTCACCTCCAGGCAGATCGACATGGTTCATCTCAATATTTTGACATGCTTCTGTCTTGTTTCTGAAAGATTCCTCCCCGGCATGATACTGACCGCTAAATTCCAAGGCCGATAACACGAATTTAAGCTAATAACGTTCAGATGTTGAAGTGCCTCAGCCTTGTGTCCGCTTATCAGCGAACATGGAGTGAGTTCCAAATATTGGTCTGGATGTGCAAGGGTGACGGGGTCCGTCCGCGGCAGTGGTAATTCAGTCCCTGCTGCTTGTAACAACCCTATCAGTCCACACACTGCTACCTGTTGAATTATCACTCGCAGTTATTTTCTCTCTCTCTCTTTCTCACTTTATCTCCCTCTCTCTCTCTTTCTCCCATGAGGCTCAGCACTTGGCATTCAGAGTCAGGGTGTTTCTGAAGCGAGTCAGAGATAGTTCTGAGCTGCTGGTGAGGAGGTTCGTGCATCAGTTTCTTATTTGGAGCCCCGACGGGCTCTCGCACCCAGCCAATGCAGACAGGTAATTGCTGATTTGCTTGGTCAGCTGATGACATTGGAAGTGTAGCGGCTGAGGCGTTCAGACAGGCGCACACACACACACTTTCTCTCGTATCAGCGCACACTCTCTCGCTGATAGAGAAAAATACTCACCCTCCTCGACCCCACGACTGTGCAGAGGAGAATCTACAGTCGGTGTGACCTGGAGATGGGTAATACTGAAGTCTCGAGTAGATGTCATGGAGAGGTTTGAATAGAGCATTTTACATGTCTCTTTTTTAACAAAATGTCAAGAACTATTTGATGTCTCCATTCTAGTGTTCTGAATTGTTTTCATGGTGACTGCTGTAATAAGTGCACAGCAGCTGAGATGGCAAACAGGATGCAGAGTGTAAAGTACAATTCAAATGAGCTAAAATACATAACTAATTTTGAACTAGAAAGGCAAACTTTGAATATTAGTTCAGCAAAGCTTGTTTTATTTTTTTTAAAGCATTTGAAGGTCTGATAGATAGATAATAGATAGATAGATAGAGTTGAGGTCAAAAGTTTACATACACCTTGCAGTATCTGCAAAATGTTAATTATTTTACCAAAATAAGAGGGATCATACAAAATGCATGTTATTTTTATTTAGTACTGACCTGAATAAGATATTTCAAATAAGATGTTTACATATAGTGCACAAGAGAAAATAATAGCTGAATTTATAAAAAATGACCCAGTTCAAGTGTTTACATACACTTGATTCTTAATACTCTTTTGTTACCTAAATGATCCACAGCAGTGTTTTTTTGTTTAGTGATGGTTGCCCATGAGTCCCTTGTTTGTCCTAAACAATTAAACTGTTTTGTTTTTGTTTGTTTTTTTTTGTTTTTTTAGAATTTTTGTATATTTGACCCCTTTCCAGCAGTGACTGTATGATTTTGAGAGCCATCTTTTCACACTGAGGACAACTGAGGGACTCATATGCAACTAATACAGAAGGTTCAAATGCTCACTGATGCTTCAGAAGGAAAAACAATGTATTAAGAGCTAGGGGTAAAAACTTTTGAACATAATAAAGATGTGTACATTTTTCTTATTTTGCCTAAATATCATATTTCTTCAGAAGCTACAGATTGTTTTCCAGGAGACAAAATAAGTTACATTTACCCTGATCTTCAAATTCAAAAAGTTTTCACCCCCAGCTCTTAATGCACTGTTTCCTTCTGAGGCATCAGTGAGCGTTTGAACCTTCTGTAATAGTTGCGTATGAGTCCCTCAGTTGTCCTCAGTGTGAAAAGATGGATCTCAAAGTCATACAGTCATTGTTGGAAAGGGTTCAAATACACAAAAATGCTAAAAAACCAAAGAATTTGTGGGACCTGAAGAATTTTTCTGAACAACAGCGGGCAGTTTAACTGTTTAAGACAAACAAGGGACTCATGAACAGCTATCATTAAAAAAAAGCAAAAAAAAAAAAAACATAAACAGCTGTGGATCATTCAGGTAACAACAAAGTATTAACAATCAAGCATATGTAAACTTTTTGTATGTAAATGCAGTTATTTATTGAAGTCAACCATTTTTTTCTCTTGTGTACTATATGTAAACTTTTTTTTATGTGAAATATCTTATTCAGGTCAATATTAAATAAATAAATAAAAAAACACATTTTTGGCAAAATAATTAACATTTTGCAGATTCTGCAAGGTGTATGTAAACTTCTGACCTCAACTGTAGATTGATTAAAAAAAAAAAATGTTTTTGTTTTTTTATTTGAAACTGGGTAAATTGATCTTCCTGTCATTCAAATTCCATTTCTGCTTCCTGTGAGGTCACACTTTCGAATTTTGAAATTTAAATCTGAATTAGCCCATCCCTGACTACCATACCATATTGAACAACCTTTGTTCAGTTTTTTTATTACTTTCAGGGGGGGTTTTGTTATTTTTTTTTTTTTGTTACTTTTTGTCACCTGGGATGGGCTGGCTTAGTTGTTTTTTAATATCAAAAAACCCAACAGTTATGTTTTTGCCAACTGTAAGGGCCCTTTCACACCAAAAGTGAAATTAATAAACCTCGGACTGAAGGAAGTACCTTTGCCTCTTTACTTAGCTGTCAGTGAATAAATGAGAAAAAAAAAGTGTTATATTTGAATAAATAATGTGTTACATATTAGTTTCTTGAAAAAAGTAATCTGATTACGTAACTTGCATTACCTGTAATGTTTTACCTTCAACACAGTATAGATATCATTACTCACTGACTTAAATTCAGGTACACTTGTTGCCTGTTGCATTACACGCTATAAGATCTGAACCCTGCGGACACCAGAAAAGGAAAGAAAATATTTAAAAAATTCTAAAGGCAGGTTGAAAAGACAGAAAGGATTCGGTTAAAGGTGTAGAGCAAACAGGGTGAGTGTTAATGTCAGCTAAACGATAACCCCTTCAGTCTGCGCTCCGCTGTGGGGAGGCAAAGAAAAGTGGCAAGGCCTTCCACAATATGCCATGACTCCTATTTCTCTGCCTCTAAATTGATCCTTTTTGCCCTTTTTATCTGCCTGCCATGCACACACGCTTTCTCTCAAATTCGTCTTTTTTTCCCCTCCCCTCTCCCTATTTCTTTCTTTCCTCAAATGCGGTGCACTCCGGGGCGTTATATTTGAAAGTGGACGCTCCTTTTTGCCGAGGGATTTCTGCATAGGTCCCCCAGTTTTGTTGTTACGGTTTTATATGATAAGCTTTTTTATATGTTTAAAATCAATATGTAATCCTGTGCAAGGGCTTATCCCCCTACAACCCCATTTGTAAATCTATTTGAGCTTTGTTACATGTCTGGGCTGCCGTATTCCTCAGATTGATTGGGTGCAGTGTGAGAATCCTATCAAATGGCCGCCTTTGATGATGTTGCAAACTCTTTCAAGATTGCTAGTTGACTGGAACTGGAGATAAGGCGAGACGACACTTTCTCATTCTACACTATTCACTGAAATCTGTGTTCATTTCCATTTAGCCCTTGCTTTCTGCATTTGACTCTCAATGTCCACTTTTATACAACTGCACCTAATAGATGTTTGTGTTTGTGTAGTCGGCTGTGTTTCACGCATTTAGAAAAGACACCACAATCACTTTAGATTTAATTTAAGTGATAACATTCTGTAGTCGCCAGCTGATATCACTGCTATCGTCCTGTATAATTTTACTGAAATGATTTTCCCCTTTCTCAAAAACCAGATTAGTTACATCACTCAAATGCATGCAGAAAAACACAAGATGCAGATTAGCGATTCAAACGTTTATTCAAAGACATTGTGTATTTAGTTTGTTTTTGCTAGGCACTTTATTTGTATCTGATATAGCAGATGGGAGATGTGGTTTGGGAATAGCGTGGTAAGAATCCAGGGACTGTTGTCCCGTCATCCTCCTTGTCATGGTTTTCCATGTTGGTCTTTGTCTCATTCCCAGCTGGCTCCTCTCCAGCTCCATCTTACGCCGGAGCTCCCAGCCTGCCCAGCGCTCGCCCAAATCTGCTGTAATAAGATCATGCGTTTTTTTTTTTTTTTTCCTGGATTCCTCCAACCCTACTTATTTCCTGCTATTTTCTCCAAAAAAAAAAAAAAAAAAAAAAAAAAAAAAAAAAAAGTTCTCTGTTCGCTCCGAAAGTTTGCTTGGTGTGTCCATTCGCTAAAGCGAGTAGAGCGTGTGTGTGAAGTTAGCGTTTAGTGATCTTTCAGCAGAACTCTCAGAAGAAGCTCTGTGCCTCCTGAAGCTGCCGAGCAGGTTGCACTCTTGAATAAATTTTGCTGTGGAGGAGGGTCATGGGGATTTGAACCAGCGCATTCTTCTGTGGGTTGTGAGTGCTCACATGGTTACCATTGGTGTGCATTGTTAGGGTTATCTGAATAAGCACCAACCATGTGAGTTTTAACGTGATTGCCCAGGGCGATGAGAGAGAGAGAAAGAGGGGAGTAATCCAAAAAGGATTGAACCCCCCCCCCCAACCACCACCACCACACCACCATCTCCAAATAGTCTTCCATCGAGGAAAAGAGAGAAGAAGGAGGCAGCAGCTTCCATTAATGTTTTTTGGCGAGTCGCGGTAGCTCGTTTACTCTGCCGTGTCCCTCTGCGTCCGTATTCATTGTTTACCTTCTTAATGAGGGGGGCGGTGCCGCTCCCGCTTGATTGACAGCTGCATGCGGCCTCTGCCGGAGGTGCAGGGGAGGATCTGTGGCTTTTTGGCTGAGAATGCTGAAGGGGAACAGGAGGAGGAGGTAAAGAGTCGAGGGGCTTTTTCTCTCTCTCCCTCTACCTCTTTGGGACACGCAGGAGAAGTTTTTGTTGGTCATAGCCTTCCCTCCAGGCAGGTCTTTGTGAAGTAGGCATTGTCGTTTTTGATGGAGGGGTAGCAGAAACGACAGAGCGAATTAAAGAGGAGGGTCGTGAAAGACAGAGAACGTATGGAGAGCGATGCAGGATAAACAGTCCGGCCTGTAGGATGTTAAGCGCTGTGGGGAACGACCGGCCCTGCATAACAGAAAATTAAACTTCATATTTGTTTGTTTTTCACAAGCAACATCCCCTTTTTTCGCTTTCCTTTTGTGCAAATTCTGCAAGTTCGTTAAAGCTGAGCCAAATCCTCTCAAATATTTAGCTTTAGCCCCTCTGAAGCCTAATGTCAGAACACCAAAGGCTTTCATTTAGCTGCTGGGGGCCAAATAACTTTCAAATATTGGAACTGTGTTCATTTTGCCACTGCGCTTCACTTCAAAGGCGCAGAGGTTAAACGAGAGCAAGGAGCAGACCTTTCGGGACCAACGGCGCTCGGCGCTGATTTCACACAACCTCAGCTGAAACATTTTTAATGAAGTACACTTATTTTAAGCATGTGCATTTGTGCATTTCTGGCCAAAATCAGTCAAAAGAAGTTGATTTTGTGTGTGTTTTTGTGCATGAGGGAGCGCTAATAAAGCAGTGTAAAGACACTGGTACAGTCTGTTCTTACAGCGGCCTGAAGAATAGGCCCGGTAAGATAACTTCCCCTTGGCTGTGAGCAGGGCCCTAATCTGCACTGGTATCAGTAAGGCCTGATCTCGTCTGCCTGGCTGATATTTCAGACCCATAGTTGGCAGGGGGACAGGAGCAGGTCACCTCACAGAGGCCTTCACTATAGTCACACACTTTATAAACATACAATTTATAACATGTAAGTCCTTTTTTTTTTTCCATTTTATGGAACTCTGTGTTTAAGTGAAAAAATCTTCATTGAAAATTCAAATGTTTTGCGACTCAGTCTTAGAAATGGGAGCATTTTGAGGTGTCTGAAAGCAGTTAGTGTACTCAATGTACTGTCCTCGCAGGAACCTGTGGATGCCCTGATACAATTTCACAATAACTGTATAGACTGTTTTCTTTTTTCTGAATATTTTATCATAGGACAGTGATGTCTTTCTCAATAAACCCAGTATATTATATGTCTTTAAAGGGATAGTTCAACCAAAAATGGCAATTCTGCCATTGTTTACTCACCCTCATGTCATTCCAAACTTGTCTATCTTTTGTGGAACACAAAAGATATTTTAAAGGTCAGTTGTCTCAAAACAACAATCAAGCCCCATGGGTGTTTAAAAATATATATATATATATATATATATTTTTCAAAATTCATATATTTAGTCTCTCGGCTCCAATAGCCTTGTGAGTAGCGCACCAACATATAGTACCGTTGCACTTCGGGTGTCCCAAGTTCGAGTTCCGGCTCGTCCACCTTTCCTGATCCCGTCCCCCTTCTCTCTCCCACTTCACTTCCTGTCTGAATATGGTCCTATTGGAATAAAAGGCAAAAACGTCCCGAGAGAGATATAGAAAAAAATTTCATATATGTAACCCTGGACCACAAAACCAGTTTTAAGCAGCACAGGTATATTTGTAGCAATAGCCAAAAATACATTGTATGGGTCAAAATTATCAAGTTTTCTTTTATGTCAGAAATCATTAGGATGTTAAGTAAAGATCATGTTCCATGAAGACACTTTCTAAATTGCTTATCGTAAATGTATCAAAACGTAATTTTTGATTAGTAATATGCATTGCGAAGAACTTTTGATCAACTTTAAAGGCGTTTTTTTTTTTTTTTTTTTTTTTTTGGCGTCCTCAGATTCCAGATTTTCAGATAGTTGTATCTCGGCCAAATATTGTCCTATACAGCAATGGAAAGCATATTTATTCAGCTTTGAGCTGATGTATAAATCTCAATTTAAAAAATTTGACCCTTATGACTGGTTTTGTGGTCCAGGGTCACGTATTTACTTTCTGATAGTTATGCAGGTTTGGAATGATATGAGGGGTGAGAAAATAATAAAAGAACTGTCCTTTTCGTTGAACTATCCCCTTAAGTCTTGTTTTATGTTGGAAGGTTCTCTAAGGTGATTAATAATCATCCTGGGCTTTTTCTCTAACTTTCTTCCATGTTTCCGTTCCACCTTCCAGACTGGCAGAAGACGGAGGCGCAAAAGCGCCGAGAGCAGCTGCTCTTGGATGAGCTGGTCATACTGGTCAACAAACGTGACGCGCTAGTCCGAGACCTGGACGCCCAGGAGAAAGAGTAAGTCCTTCTGCTGCAAGGCATCGTGGGATTGTCAGAGCCAGGATTAGTCGTCCAGGCCTGGTTCAGAGAGGGTTTTAGAGGCCAAAGTTTGCAGTCACCCACGTTCTCTTTTGCCACCAAGTGTGTTCAGGTGTTTTGTAAGGGAGGGTGGAATCAGGTAGAGGCTTTGTGAATATTTCAAGAGCCAAAATGACTAAAAGACAGCATGCAGGCCATAGGTGGTGGAGGTGCAGGTGGCAATTTCCTGCGTCCATGTCCGTGACCTTTGATCTTGTGTGTCCTGTGTCGGCAGGGCTGAGGAGGAAGACGAGCACCTGGAAAGAACCCTGGAACAGAACAAAGGCAAGATGGCAAAGAAAGAGGAGAAGTGCGTTCTTCAGTGACCGTCATTTCCCAAGGAACAAGATGTACACTACACAGTCTTGAAATGTATTTGTGTCATAGAGACCACATCCTACACTTTAATATTGTTGTTTTAAATCTTTATATGTAGATCTTTTTGTTATCATTAAGGGCTTAAGAACTGCCCTGAGATGCATTCTGTTTTAGTAATACCTGAGAGATTTATTATTTCACATACGCAAATACAAAAACGTTCTTGTTGTTATTAGGTTTGGTTTGTTGGATTTCACAAACAAGGTACTTGAGGAACTAATATTTGAGGAGATACAAAGCTGTACAATTTTGAAAACTTTCTAAGTAACTCAGATTAATCTGAACACTAAGGCATTTGCAGCTTTCAGACTGTTTCTTTTTTTTCTTACAGGAAATTATCAACTCAAAGTTTCGGTACAGCATATAAACTGGGGACTTTTTTTGTTTGTGAATAGGATTGGGTTTCAAAATCATATCACGTTTCAGTTTTAAGCAAATCTATCAACATGTTCTCCTCTAACAAGAGCTGAAATACTTAATTGCTCAACTTTCTACGTGTAGAATATTTGAGAAGGCGGACTTGTTGCATTTAAAAATATCTTTTGTGTTTTTTATGTTTACCAAACATTTTAGGGCTTGCTTTAGTGAGAAGAGTGAAATACCGCGAGTGCATATAGAAGAATAAACGGTCATGTTGTACATTTCATTTCACTTGTTGGAGGCTTGGAAAAAAGTTTATTTTCAAAAGCAGTCACGATCAGTGTAATTTATTACTGTTTGCTTTTATTACTGTTTGAGACGTTTTTAAAGTAACCATCTTCACGATCCTGTACATTTGCTTAAGGACTTTAATATTTATTGTATAGTTAGAAGGGAGGCTTTTCTTGTCCGCATATTTCCGTATCACGTCTTTATTGTATGAGCATCACCGGTTTATTTATTCCACTGTACTATAAATATCACTGTTCAATAAAATTCAAATGATTTCATACTCGAATCAAACAGCAGTTCGTGTGGTTCTGGGTGTTGCTAATGGATCTGGCCTTGTGTTCCTACAGCAAATTGTGTGTACCATCTTTATTCAGCTGATACTGAATAAACTTTAAAATGTCATTTTTAAAACGCATGTATTTAATTCTGTCGTTAATGTTCGTTTTCATTTACACTGTCCGAATAATTGCATATTTTCTTCTGCCATTGTTACGTTTACCTGTCTGTATTATTTTTGATCTACTGATTTAATAATCACTCGAACTGACGTTTTTCTCAAGTTCTGACTGGACTGACAGTTGTTTCTTTAAATAGAACCTTGTGAAGTCGCACTATGACGAAACACTACAGACGTTCGTTTTTTTTTTTTTTTTCAATTAATAAAAACAATTTACAGGCACTCAAGAGGGACTGCGAAAATTCCCCTGCGTTTTACGGCTATTTCTAAATGAATGTTTGCGTTTTGTTTTGTTTGAGGTCGTTCCTCAGAGGGAGATTAAGGCAGAATCACTCTGTCCAAAGCATCTGTTTTCCCTCAGACACTTCATTCTCAGCCAAACAGCCATCACCGCAGCCTCGCATCCTCCATTTAACGAGCAAAATAAGTTTTGACAGCTGACGTCCTCCCTTAGTCCTTCTAATACTTTCACATTAATTTGCAGACGGTTGAGTCCGACTGTACCTCGGTTTCTCCCCCGGGCGTTTGGGTTTTGTTTTATTATTTAGCAGTTATCACAGATGACTGTAATCTTCTGAACAGGAGACACTTATTGGCGCTCACAAACCATTACACGGCGGCGGAAGGACGTTTGTTTGTTGCCTTTGCTAATCGGAGAGTTTGAGCCTGTGAGTCGCATGAAACGCATGTCATAATTTTATGCATTAGACCTGTGGCGAGGTCCGTGTAATCCCGATGAGACGGTAGCGTGGTGTTCATATCTAAATGACCGCTTTGAACTGTTTTGCAGTCCATTCAGATGCCTAATTTAACACAAGATGTGTTTCTACACATCTGATTTTTCCCGGTAAAACGTGGGACGGAATATTAATATTTTACTTTTGAAATATTTATTGCACTTTGTACGAATATAAAGGCGCTTAAACTTGTATTTTTTTGTAAAATAAATAAATGAATAAATGTCTAAATATATAAATTCTATTTCATGACGAAAGTATTTCATGCATATGTTTTTTTTTTTACATCATCTATTAGAACTCATTTAATGTTGTTTCAAATATGTCAAACTGTGAGAAAGTTTAGATACCTCTGACCTTAGATATTTTCTCTGCATTTCACCAACACAAACAAATACAGAGATTAGAAACCAAAAAATTAAACACGAAATCTGGGTCGTTCTAATATTGTCAAAATGCACAATTAATTCCCTTACCTGATTGTTGTCCATTTGCCAACTATCGTTTTCGGGCTCAAACCAACAGTGCACAAATATTTAAATTTTAAAAAGCTTTAAAAAACAGATATTCTTATACCGGCAAAAAAAAGAGCTCTCCAAAACGGCATATCGAAAAGCAAAGCATCTATAGATGAGCGAGTCCCAGAGCGCGATGTGTGGATCCAGCTGCTTTGAAGTCCACGGCCTGACTTCAGGTGTTGAGCTGTTGGACTTGACGAAGCCCCTCGACCGCCGAAAATCCTTCCCTCGTCCTAAAATACACCGGGGGAATCGGTACCGAGCCTTCTGCACGAGCTTCAATATCGTATTTTATGCATCATCGTTTTAATAAGGACCGACAACATCGCCGTCCCGCTCCCATCCTGCCGGCTAAAGAAACCAAACTTTTCCCCCTCTCCTCTTCTCGCCTCCTCTAATCCCGAGATTTACGAGCTCAGCATTTAGAAAATTCGACTGCAATTTGGGATTAGACAAAATACTCTTATTACAAAAGCTTCTTGCAACCTGATAACTTGATACTTGTTCTGGGTTTATCACGGGGTCTTAGCAACATCAGGGCCGAGAGAATAAACTAGCAAACGGACAAAATGCAGGAATTGTGTAGCCTATTTCTATTGTGCGCGTTTGAGGATCACATTTTGTTGTTATTATTATCCGGGGGAAATAGTTTAAGGGCAGGTGGAATCTGCCTTTTTGGGGGGCCCGGAGCTAACACTTGTGCAGTATAAACATTTAATATGCGCATTCCCGGTCACCGTACTTCTAAGCAGCGTCCAATAACTTTCCCTTTAGTTTTTCCGCATCCATTGACTGCAGCATCTCTGTTACTCCCGAGAGTACTTTTGTCGATGAATTTGTTGATCTATAGAGGAACGTGTAAAGCCGCTGGCCGGCCTTTGATTGGATGCCCCATATAGTAAAAATGTAATTTCGTTCCTCCGGCGGTCACTTGCTTTGAACATTAGGTCGCTTTCAGCTCAGGCCTCAATTAGAATGAGTTGATTTTGTGAGATCAACAAAAGGACCGAGCGAAGCCTTATTAAGATCTTCTGAGCCTTTCAGAAACAGTTAAGGAAACACCGCGCCCTCCGTGATATTCTGTTACCGTATTTTATTGGCATTTCTTTGGGAAAGTGAGGCTTGAAAGGTGCTTTCTTTGATTCTCTGAGGCTCAGACTCTCTCTATGTGCTGATTTCGTTTCTTTTCTGGAAGGGCCGAGTTTTTCTTCACTCCCTTTCACGTTTCCTCTCCGTCTGCCTATTAAACTTTACGCACACTATTCTGAAATGTAATTCTAAGTGGGGATTAGCCACTCATTAATATTCATGAGGCGGGGTAACAATAAAAATGAAAATAGATAAAGTGGATAAATTAAACTTTTTTTGCTGCATTTTTACACCGCTTCGAATCGATGGACTACATGAATCAATCGCTTAAGGGAGTCTTAAATTCTGTATCAAACGGTACTTTGTGAATTTGCGGTGGGTTTTTTTGCGTCAGGTCAGACATTTCAGTAAAGGCCTTGATGTCTTTTGCTGCTTGGATATTGGATAGCTTTAATTATATTACTGTCTTTAATACACGTTGATTAATTTTGCCTTTAGATGAATTAATAAATTAATACTATTTAAAGATGAGACAACGTCTCCGATTTTTTCTAGACATGGACTATACCTCTAAATAGCCTAAAATACATTTCAAGACGCAAAACGGTCATACTTGAAATTAAGCATTTAGCCAAATATTTTGTTTAGATTTGACACGACTTCCTAATTAAATGTCTCTGTCTACATGAAGTCTTTCGGTAAAACAATATGGTTGAAATATTTTTAGCCTAATCCATTGCCTACTTTAATTTTAAAACGACTTTTGTATGTGAAGCCCATATTCTGGTCTATTTTCCAGCTGTCTTCTAATTTAAGAAATGTTTAACTGTATTGTCTACACTTTTCTTTATATTTTAGGTCTTCTCGAAATTCTAAAGATTTATTTGTGCGGTGCATGTTCTTGATGTCTTTAGTCAGCGCGGGGTGGGGCTTCGAAGATGTTCTTCTCATGGACTGGCTGGTACAGTTGTCAATCAACCAGAGTATGCGCAGCGATTGGCTGGTGTGGGCGGATCTGCAGGTGTCCTACGCTCTTAGAGAGGCAGGGTTAGGAGAAGGTGATCAATCTCCATCCGTCTACATTAGCAATCACCTTAAACTAGTGACAGACACGAACGAGAAAGCCAAAGCAAATGAGTTTAATGTATTTGGTTTTAAACCCCGGGAACACACTCTGAATAGACTACAAGAAGTCCAGCTAAAGGCCGGACACGTGCGCCATATCAACATTGCTGCGTATCTGCAGTTTTGAGGAGAGTTTTAGACGACATTTATTTGGTGAGGTTCCTCGGTCGATTCGTCTTCCTCAACTCTTCCATTGGTGGATATTTTTTATCGGCTGGTCAGACTACAAAAAATCAGGAGGAGAAGGACGGAGGGTTCTGAAAAAGGTAAACACAAATGCGCCTTTCAATTTAGATTTTTTTTCTAATTCTATTGTTAGCGTTAAACACTTTCACAAAACGGAACTAATACAAGTTTCAGTGTCTTTTTTTTTTGTTTGTTTTGTTTTGTTTTGTTTTTTATTAGTAGTAGCCAACAGCATTTGTTTTTCTATGTAAATAAATGTGGTCCTCTAGAAAAGGAGAATGCAAAAGTTTTATTCTTATTATAACAATAATAATTGTTTCGTCCTAGTCTCTACCGATGTCAGTGTTGTTTTTAAGCTACGCAGTAAACCGTCTGGTAATTGTCATAAGCGCTTAGAAGCAAATGTTTTAAAATTAATTAAATCTAAAAACAGCGACACGTATGTTTTGAAACGAACACGAGTAGTTTTGCAAAGATCAACTCATCACCGCAGTGTAAACCAGCTCACTTGGAGAGTAATTGGAGAGGCGTGTTTTGGTTTTTGTTAATTTATTTTGGTGATAAGACCAAGAAATGAAGGTGTTTCCCCAGAGGTCTAATCTGCATTGTAATTGAGTTAATTTGCACGTAGATGTGTTCTTTCTAACTAGTCTTTACAGAGTAAAGAATAAGCAAGGAATAAATTGGAATACACAGAACTCTAAGCGGTTCGGTTCTCTCAGCACGGGGCCCATCCACATTCATTTCCCCTAGGTAACCAGTCAGCTCCCTAATTTGGTTAAAAATCGAATGACCAACAAAACAAATACAACGCTTTAATAAAGGTTCATGTTTTTTATTATTATTTGTGTGCGTAATAATGATTTTCTAGAAGTAACCTAACTAAAATTGACCTTATATCTGTTCTGAGAGATGGCAATTATTTAAAATAGTTTTGTTGAACATTACAGAAAATAAAAATTTAGTTTATTTCAATTACATTTTTACACAAAGCTAAATTCAGTGTGACCCTGGAGACCATGTTTATTAGGCCTGCAAGTTTTGTAATTCTTTTGATAAGTAGCCTATTTTGCTTTCAAACCGCACAGATTCGGTCTTAAATGCCCCGTTAAGACAGACAAGCTCCGCAGAGCCGTGTTTAACATTTTAGAAATTTAAATCAGAGCTTTAAAAATAATGCAAAATAAATCTAACCAACGTTTGCAAAATGTGTGAAAAATATTTTATGTATTACATGTTTACATATCATGTTTTTATATGTATATATATATATATATATATATATATATATATATATATATATATAAAATATGATAGGAACTGTCAGAAAGTTAAGAATATTCAAACTTTGAAATTTATCTGAAATACAATTAAAAGTATACAACTATAGACATGCACAATTCTAGAAATATTTAGGAATACAATTATAATACAATATATATAATATTGTATATTATAATATACAATATATTCTAATTTAAGGCATACTAGAATGCAGTTTTCACCATTTTGGCATAATAATAATAGTAATAATAATAATAATAATAATAATTATTATTATTATTATTATTTTTTTGTTTAGAAAAGGGGAATAAGATTCGTTGTCATTTTTATTAATTATTATAATTATTATTATCGAAAAAGGTAATAGAGACATCCTTAAAGTTATTTATTTGGTTGTCTGTCACTTATTTACACTTTCTCGTCTCTGATAATTTTTCAGAGAACTGCATAGTTAACTACTTAATTTTTTTTTTTAACTCATTTAATTTACTTAGCATTTCTGTAGTCTTTCTTTTCCTGTGCTTACGCATATCAGCTGTTAATATTATTTGTATTATTGCAATCGCATTTCAGTAACTTAAATTGGGTCCGTCCTTCGTCAAACTGCAACATCGGGGGAAATCGAACTATTGGCAAGATCTGGGGGGACCCGTGACTGCCTCTAGCATGATGTCATACCTCAAACAGCCCCCCTACGCCATGAACGGCCTGGGGCTGAGCGGCGCAGCCATGGACCTACTGCACCCGTCCGTCGGATACCCAGGTACATACAGCACACGGTGTTCGTGCATGATAACCCAGCGTTATATGCGAGCATAAATCCCATCTTTACTTTTTTTTTTTTTTTTTTTTTTTTTTTTTGTTTGTTGTTTTTTTTTTTTTTATAAAGTTGTTATAAACTCTTTCAGGCGCTTTAGTCAAGGGGAAAAGATTCTTGGCATATTGTCTATTTTTTTTCTCTCTCTCGATGTTTAAGCATTATTTATTGGGCCTAACATGCTCATTGCATCGTTGCGACATGTTTTTTTTAAAAAGATAATCCACAAAAGCTATAATTTTAAAACCGCTTTGAGGTTAGAAATGAAAATCATTTCCAAAAATAGTGCTTTAAAATGTCCTGAAGCTATTTGCTATTTCACATCCAAAGAGATTTTATTTTCATTCACATTTCTATAAAGCGTAATATTGCTGTGGTGTGTACTCTTTATGACCTTTTTTCTTGTTTTTATAATTTGCAGCAACGCCCAGAAAGCAGCGGCGGGAAAGAACGACATTTACGCGCTCACAGCTTGACATTCTCGAAGCGCTCTTTGCCAAAACTCGTTACCCGGACATTTTTATGAGAGAGGAGGTGGCGCTGAAGATCAACCTTCCCGAGTCCAGAGTTCAGGTACATGTAACCACTGAATGTTTAAAAAAATAAAAATTCAAAATGTACATTTTTCTCTCTCTCTAAAGAAACTATTTAGTCTAAGTATGAAATCTTTACAAAAACGTTCGCTAATGTCCGTTATGCTCAGCTGCTCCCCCTACTGATTTTTGTAAAGTTCGTAGTAGTTTGTAATAATTTTTTACAATTGTTGCAATTATTATTATTATAGACACCTAGGTGACTCCTAGGTTGTCAGCCTAGTTATACAGCCATTACATAACTAGGGTTAATTGCTGGGTAATTTCTGCTGCTGTCTGACTTTTTTTTTTTATTTTTTATTTTTTTACTTTTTTGGTGACACCTTTAAATTGTGGAGCATGACAGAATTTAATATTTATGTTAGAATAATTTGTACTCTCCAAACCAAAATGCTGATTAATGCATTTGTGCATATTAAACTAATTTAACTGCACTGAGGAAATGTGGCTGTTTAGCCAAAATATATAAAGACAAGGTGATTAAAAGGCTCACTCTACCTTGAAGTTGATGTAAATATCAGTGATGAGGAAATGTTAAATTCCCACAGTCCGCTGTGGATTTTTCATGCAAATAATGCTTTTTCTGAAGTGATCTGAGGCCTAAAGGAGCAACCCTCTGTCAATTTCCCAAGCAATTTTATTTGCTCTTAATAAGCACATGAAACAAAACGCTTTACACGGTCAGACCCTCCTTCCACTATTGAATTACCATCTCTGCGGAGAAACTCAATAGGCTGCTATCACCCAGCCGTCTACAAGCACTGAAATTAGATCCACACAGTAAAGCAGAAAGGCCCTGCATGCAAATTAAAGCCAGGAACTGCTAATAACTAGCTATTTTCCACTCTGATATTGCACAATGGCTCTCCAACGTGTCCTTCAGACATGCACGGAAGGTCTCCGTAATCATTTAATGGAGCTCTGTGTGCATGCGTGTTTGTGCTGGGTGTAATGGACTCTGTATGCGTCTTTTTATTATTTTTTTTTAAGTGTTGTTCAACCAGATTTTTTTTTTTAAAGTGTTTGTTTCCTCTCTCTGTGTCTTGCAGGTGTGGTTTAAGAATCGTCGCGCTAAATGTCGTCAGCAGCAGCAGAGTGGCAGCAGCACTAAAGCTCGGCCCGCAAAGAAGAAATCCTCACCCACCCGGGAGAGCACGGGCTCGGAGAGCAGCGGCCAGTTCACCCCTCCCGCAGTCTCCAGCGCTGGCTCTTCCTCCTCCTCCTCTTCCTCGACCAATAACACAGGCATCAGTAGCACCTCTACCTCTATCAGTACTGTCTCCTCAATCTGGAGCCCTGCCATTTCTCCAGGCTCCGCACCCCCGTCCGTCTCCCTGCCGGAGCCCGTGGCTCCCTCAAACGCCTCCTGCATGCAGCGTTCCGTCTCAGGCACGGCCGGCTCCTCCTACCCCATGCCCTACAACCAGACCACGGGCTACAGCCAGGGCTACCCGACTCCTTCCGGTTCGTACTTCAGCGGAGTGGACTGTGGCTCCTATCTGGCCCCCATGCACTCTCACCACCACCCTCATCAGCTCAGCCCCATGACGGCGTCGTCCATGCCCACGCACCCCCACCACCACATCAGTCAGTCCTCAGGACATCACCACCACCATCATCACCAGGCCTACAGTGGCACCGGCCTGGCCTTCAATTCTTCTGACTGCCTGGATTACAAGGAGCAAACGGCCTCCTCCTGGAAGCTCAACTTCAACACTACAGACTGTTTGGACTACAAAGACCAAGCGTCCTGGAGGTTCCAAGTCTTGTGATCTGATTTTTTTTTTAATGCCCTCCATTTTCACCATCTCTCTCTCTCTCTCTCTGTTTTAATAGTGTGCTGAGTTTAAGGAAAAAATATATATGGACTTGCAGATTTTAACAAAATAGTTAGATGTTCGTCACATTTTTAAAAGTGAGCCCCCCCCCCCCTCTTTTTTTTTTTTTTTAGAGAGAAAAGAAAGGGGGGAAAACGGAAAAGTTGTGGAAGCAAATGAAAGCTAGTTTTCCCCTTTTTGTTGTCCTGAAGAGACTTAATTAGATTTACTCGACGACCCAGAATTCTGGTTCTGACTCGCGTCACTCTCCTGCCTGATCTGGATTACCGTTTTTCTACACGGGACACTGAACGCTCAGCGACCGTTTTACCTCCACCTCTCAAACCCTGTACAGCTGTTTCGTTTTCTAAATATGGTTATTTTTTAGGATGACAGATTCTAGTCAGCTTAACGGAGCTGAATTGTGTACATATGTATTTGGGTCAGTTACATTGACCATATTTAGTTGGTGTTACTGGATTTCAAATGGTTTAATAAGACTTTGAAACGACTTTATGTAAATCTTTTTCTCAAATAATCCAAAGATCAAGAATTGGCCGCTGGACTTATTTGATATACTGAAAACCAATTTTTGTTACCCTGAAAAAAAATAAATAAATAGGATTTTATATTGAGAACACCATGTGGGGAAAAAAAATCAAATTTTGGGAAAAAAAAAAAAAAGAAACTTAATTATACGTTGGACATTTTTAGAGCGGGGGGGATATTTGGCTGTGATATTCCATTAGGTAAACTAGCATTTGATGATTTGTTGCGGTGAAAGAGCACGGGCATGACTCAAATTGTTGGATGCATTTAACAGCACTTGACTTAATTGCTCTAACCGAAAAAAAATCATGTGGATGACGAAATGTGGTTTAAGGAAGAATTCCCAAATGCCAGTGAAATGCTGAATGTACTGCAGGCGCAGATCATTACATTCATGTCCGTAATAAAGATCAGTTAACTACCAAAATTTCACATGACTTCTGACTGAGCACCCAAAATTTACTTTCGTGTTGCAAATGTTTTCAACTCTCAACGAACGAATAAATAAGTTAAAAATGCAATAAACGCACCTCGATTTATTTGGTGAGATGCTGCAAAGTTTGGTTTTAGAACGAATTTTACATGCATACTTTTTCTTTTTCAACCTGTGCACCGTATCGAGAACTGAATGATTATCTGCACTAAAACTTAAGGCAATTCACTGATTTATTTCCATCGGACTGTGAGGATTTTAAAGGGCGTGTGTGAAATCGCACGCCACCGACTGAATTTTTCATTATGTGGAAAGGATTACGTTTTTGCTCCTCCTTAATAAACCGGTTATTTGCTATGGATATGGATGCTGTAAATGCGTGCGTGCAGGGGTGTAAAAACTGATTAAAACTCAAACCGTGGACCTGAGCTATATTCATTTGGTGTTTCGAAAATGTAAACTCGTTTGAAGGTCTTTTTTGTGCAAACTGTTAAAGGCCACGGCACCGCAAAATTTCTTAAATATTTATTAACGCATTTGATCAGGTCGTAATTGAATGCGCTGGCGATAATTGCTTCCCAGCAGAATCTCCGTGCGCTCTGGAGCACAAGAGCGTTTCGCCAAAATAACCCGGAGCGATATCGCCTCTTCTGATTCGGTAATGACGTGGGTGGGTCTGGGTTAATGGGTCAAAAGCGGGAGGGAGGCAGCCGTCAGGCACCGGGCCATTAAAGAAATAGCTGGAGAAAAAAAAACAAGGGCTCGGCAAAGCTGTTTAGATGAACGTGTTCGAACAGAAAAAGTTTCCTTTTGGTCGATTAAGCAGCGGATAGAAAGAATGTGCACAGGTAAATTGTTTACACGCGTGTCGACACACAGGAAGGCCTGTATTATTTCACGTCCTAGCTTATGACAAACCTGTTATTTTTTCTATTCATTTTTAGTACAAACTTCAAATATTTGTCATATGACAAATGCATGCGCATTGGACTATATTCTTCGACTTGTCCAAGTTACTATGAATGTCACATTCTGCATGTTTTCACAACAATATCATCGACGGCATATTGCTAATATGAAAATAACAAGCTATTCGCACGAATTTAATCAGCTTCAGTGTTTTTGTGTGCTAATTATTGCTGTGTTGGCCCGGCAGCTGAATCAACACCTCGCTCAGGAGAACATTGCGCGTATTTGTTTTATGTGCTCGCATTGAGACGCCACCGCAGCTCGGCGACACTACATAAACATGAATGGATTTGTACGATTTGCATCAAACAAACATTTGCGTCCTGTCTTCCTGGGGAATAATTTGAGGAGCTCGGACACGCCCTCGCGTGGAGCACCTGCTCAAGCCCGAGGGGTGAGAGAGAGAAAACATTAGGGCCTGGTCGCTCTAACACTTTCAACTGTCTGAAGCTGGCACAATTCTGGCGAGGTGAATCCATATGTCTATTAACTAATTTTATATTTTTATTAATAGGCAGCCAACATTTTTTTGTTGCTGTTGTTGGATGGAATGCTACCGGAATAATTCACGCTCCAGACTTAAAACATTACAGATATTTCGTCCTTATATGTGAGCCTGGCCATAAGGGTCTATTTTTTTTTAATTGAGATTTATACATAATCTGATAGCTGAATAAAAAAACTTTCCATTGATGTATGGTTTAAAAATATTTGGCCGAGAGACAACAATTTGAAAAGCTTGAATCTGAGGGTGCCAAAAAATCAAAATATTGAGTAAATCGCTTGTAAAGTTGTCCAAATGAAGTTCTTAGCAATGCATATTACCAATAAAAAAAATGTTTTAATATATTTACGGTTGAAAAGTCGATCCATACAATGTATTTTTGACTATTGCTACAAATATATCCGTGCTACTTCTGACACATATAGCTTAAACTTGTTGGCAGGGCTGAAGACGGGATGTCCGGGTAATAGGCTACATATTTTAATAACAGACTGTTACGTCATCAGTGCCAATGTTTATCAAGTTTAATTCTTATTTTAAAACAGAATGATTTTCGATAAGCTATTTAAAGACTGGCATGTACATAATTTATTTTAAATTAAAGTCTAGTTGAATATTAGGGATAGGCCTACAAGTAGCCTAAGAGGTTCGTTCTTCTCATAGTTTAGCTTAAACTTTGTAAAATGTAAAAAATAAAATTAAATAAGTATAGAGTAGGCCTACACATAACGATGAAGAAGATTAAACTGTCTCACTTCACCTGTACTGGTCCGATATTTCGCGTAGCCTATATTTCATGTCCCAGACAAGCCACCCTTTCAAGTTTCAGTTCTGAAAACTCCCTCCGTTATTATATTGTCATTTACTCAACCAGATGATATTGTTTAATCAGTATTCACCTGGAGGGCATCTGCCTTTGACAGGAGTTTGAGTTATAGGCTAGCCTATTGCCACAACTCAAATACAATTTACTGGAAAAGCCTCACGTTAGTTTTAGCTTGCACTTTTCAAATATGTATTATTATTATAATAGGCTATTTAAATAAAAACGGTGTTAAATGATTCAAACTAACTAAATAAAATAATTTAAACTAAAAGGAAGTGAACTAGCCTACAGCAAAAAAAACGTGAGAAGCCAACTTCCCTCAGTCAAGATTTTTTTTTTTTTTTTTTTGATGGACTTGTCCTCCAAACGTAGAATTTTCTCTCAGTTCATAAGGCGGATAGGACGCTTCCATTACTGCTGTATGAGGCAATCCACTCTTGCCTTGCTGATATGCTCATATGTCCAAATGTCACCCGAGTGGGACGGCTCGTCCACAATTGGCACCATATTATTACATGTGAAAACTGTAAAAGAGATTACCGACCTAAACCATTAATGGGAAAACGGAAGTGTGATGAGCGAAGGGTTTGCTGAGATGGTGAGATGCTGACTTCAGGCCTCTGCGAGTTACAGAAACGCTGAGGGTGGGAAAAACCACCAGAGGGATTTATTCCTACAGTATTGACGCTGAGGTCTTAGGAACAGATGACAGACGGCATTATGGCTGTCAGGATGGACACTTGCTGAGCTCATATATAGCTTTATCTTTAACTCAGTAGCTGACCATACATGCACAGTTTAGGTAGGGTACAGATTGTAACCTTTTACGTTATTTGGATCAACGTGTTAACGAATTCTGGGTTTGTTGTATTAGGGAAAGTATTCGTTTAAAATACAAATCAGTCACATGAATACAGCTCTTCTAAAATGAACGTTTTCGTTTATTATTTACTTATTGATTTATTATTTCATTGATTGCCTGTGGTGTCTAAAGCCATAAATGTCCAAGCAGTGTAACTATGCGTGGATAAATATAAAATATTTAATTAAAAGGATAAAATTATTTTTTTAAAAAAAGAACATACTTTTTAATAAAATCAGCAGTTAATAATTGTATAACTATAATTGCCATTTTTAAATATTTTGACCTTTAAGTGAACGGCATGTTTTGCTAGGTTCAAATGGAGTAATAGCTTAGGCCACCAAGTAAACATTTTGCTGTTTATTGCAGAAAAATGACGATATTTGAAGGAAAAAAAATCTTATACACTCGCAAGTATTAAGATGCAAAGTAAATACTTGATTTTACTACTTATTTTTAGTCAGTTAAAAAAAAGGACGAAAATAAATGAGAAAATTGTGACAATGATTTTCTTTATGTGAGTAAAAACTACAGACACAAAGTTTTAATGTGACAGAGACAGGAACATGATCGCTCCGTTAATGTATACCTATTTACCACTCAAGTGTTAGTTGACAAAACAGCGCAATCTAATCTGAGTGGCGACAAAATTGTTCTTAATCGCAGCAATTAAAATTGGAACAGTTAATTAACTCTTAATTGAGCTGGGAACAGTTTGTCAAGTTCATTTTTCTCCTATCAGGTGACCAGAGTGTGACATCACCACCTCACCGTCTGAAAGATGGCGGCCTCGCGGAGGCTGGTGATCCGACAGGCTCTGCTTACACAACCAGCCAGGAAATGAACACTAACAGTGGATGGCTGTTTGTATGTGCAGATTTGATCAGCATATGTGGTGGAGTATGACAGCTGCTTGAATTAGATGTCAAGATCGCTGATGAACCGTGAAGAGCACCAGAGTCATGAGCATGAGTAAACTTTTACTTGCCACAGCAGAAGAAAGACGCATGCACCGGTAGCATTTTTAACATTAAAAGAGAAGCATAAAGCTCATAAGACTGTAATACTGCAAAATACACGAACATGATCAGATCATCTAAGCTCCCTCATCAAAACTCGTGAAAAGAAGCTAACAATGCTTCTGGATGTTATGAAAGAAGCTCATCATCTATCAAACCCAATTATGTGCCAATCAAATCTCAGCATTTTTGCCAAAAAGACTGTTTGATCCAAAACATTTTTTTTAGTTTGACTCAACACAGGATTACAAGGTTGTCATTCACAGAAAAACTGTGATCTCTCCAATAATCCTGTGTGATTATAAGTTTCTAAGCTTTAGTCTGAGCTGTTGAAAATGGTTCCTGGCACAGAATCAGTGACTGGAGGCCAGACTAATTAAAAAACAATATGAATATAATTCAAATAAGACAGATGCCTCTTGAAAATTGCTAGATAATCAGATTAATGCATTAATAATGGTGAGTTGTCTGATCAATTATCATAATTGATGCACAAATCAAATCTATATATATATATTTAAACATATTTTTTTTTAAATAAAAGTTACAAAAGGCGGTTTGCACAGTGATGCCATAAAAGAACCTTTCTGTGAACACTTCATTAAAAAAAAAATCTTAGTGAGAAGAACATTTAAATGAACATTTTGTGCAATGAAAAGGATCTGTAGATGTTACCAGAGGTTCTTCATGGAACCACAGACATCAATAATGAACCTTTATTTTTAAGAGAGTACAATATATATATGTGACCCTGGACCCTGGCCTTAAGTAGCACAGGTAAATTTGCAGCAATAGCTGAAAATACATTGTATGGGTCAAAATTATTGATTTTTCTTTTATGCCAAAAATGATTAGACTATTAAGTATAGATCATGTTCCATGAAGATATTTTGCAAAATTCCTACTGTACATATATCAAAACTTAATTTTTCATTAGTATTATGCATCGCTAAGATTTTCATTTGGACAACTTTAAAGGTGATTTTCTCAATATTTAGATTTTTTTTTTTTTTTTTGTACTCTCAGATTCCAGATTTTCAAATCGTTGTATCTCAGCCAAATATCGAGGCTTGTTTTATTCAGCTTTCAGATGATGTATAAATCTCAGTTTAAAAACACTGACCATTATGACTGGTTTTGTGGTCCAGGGTCACATATTACAATAGACAATAATATGTAAAGCAATGTTTAAAATATGCATTAAAATGATACGGTGACAACACCAACTTGACTGATTTTTCCTTAAAAGGTGCAAAGAATAGGCAATAGACGGGCATAAAAACAGAGGTGACAACACAAAAGCTTCCTCTCCTGACCCTTCCTCCATTTCCAGCATCAATTCATATTTATATATCTTGTATATATACTTTTTTTAAAAAAGAAAATCCTCTTAGAATGCAGAGTAAATAGATTACGATACAGTGAGGGATTATGGATGGCTGGGTGCTGTCAGATTAAGTTCGGAGAGCAGGCCGGCGACAGTTCTGACACGGCCGCTGTGTATGAAGACTGTGGGGGGAAAACGGCAGCCTCCTCTTTAGAGACACGCGCTGCGTATCCCTCTGCATTTCTTCTGCATGTAATCTCATACACCAAACAGGTGGAGAATTAAACCCGGCCCACAAGCCGCACCACTGATCCTGTGATCAAGCACAGGGATACTAGTGTGGCCTCTGTGCCACCATTCTCAAAGAAAGTGAAGTGTTACTAAAATAAAAAAAAAAAAAAAAAAAAAGAAGCTGTTTGCACAGACTCTCAAACATCCATTCTGATAGTCTGATAGTGACAGGCACGAGCTGGAATGGTTAGGCAATATATGTAACAGAAAGAGGAAGAACCGTGGAAAAGTAGGTTAGAACATTTTTTTTTTACTCAACAAGAGTGTGCAGTACTGGCCATAAACAGGATTTTACGACCCATTTTCCAAGATAGAGTGTGACAAATTATGCGACATGAAATTCTTTAACAAACACTGTGCATAAAGCCAAAAAAGTAATCAAAACAGAATGAAAAGAATTGCAAAAATATGTTTTATTAAAATAGTAGTTTTTATAGTTTAAGCACATTTAATCTGTAACTGGATCTTTTAGTAAAAAAAAAATCTATTGTAAAAAAATACTCAAACCGATTAACTGTACAAAAAAAAAGTCTAGTTATACTAAACCAAAATGAATAACTTTCAGTTTCCCCTCCTCAGGCACCTAAAAATGACAAAATATGGATAACATTATTACAGTTATCAGCAGTAACTGCAGTAATAGATATTAAATATTTCATTCAATTATTTAATAAAATAATTAAATACTTTAAAAGTGAAAATATGAGCAAAAGGTATTTATATACTGTATACCAGTCAAACATTTTTGGAGAGTAAGATTTTTAATTATTTTAAAGAAGTCTCTTCTGCTCACCAAGCCTGCATTATTTGATCCAAAATGCAGCATAAACAGTAATATTGTGAAATATACTTACTATTTAAAACATTTGCTTTCTCTTTGAACATATTTTAAAATGTAATTTATTCCTGTGATCAAAGCTACATTTTCAGCATCATTACTCCAGTCTTCAGAAATCATTCTAAGATGCTGATTTGCTGTTCAAGAAACATTTATTATTATTATTATCAATATTAAAAACAGTTAAGTACTTTTTATGATTCTTTGGTAAACAGAAACATCCAAAGATCAGCATTTATCTGAAATGAAAAGCTTTTGTAACATTATACACTATATCATTCAAAAGCTTGGAGTCAGTGTGATTTATTTATTAGAAATTATAGAAATTAATACTTTTATTTAGCAAGGATGCTTTCAGTTGATCAAAAAGTGATGATAAAGACATTTATAATGTTACAAAAGATTTCTATTTCAGATAAATGCTGTTCTTATGAACTTTCTATCCATCAAAGAAACCTGAAAAAAAATCTACTCAGCTGTTTTCAACATCATAATAATAATAAAAAATGTTTTCTGAGCAGCAACTTAGAATATTAAAATGATTTTCATGTGACTGGAGTAATGATGCTAAAAATTCAGCTTTAAAACCACAGGAATAAATTACATTTTAAAATATATTCAAATAGAAAACAGTTATTTTAAATAGTAAAAATGTTTTTGTTGTACTTTGGATCAAATAAGTGCAGGCTTGGTGAGCAGAAGAGACTTATTTAAAAAGTTTTAGATATAATACCTGGCAGAACTGATTTGTCTACAAACATCAATTAAAGAACAGTAAACAGAGTGTATCATTATAAAGTAAGAAATATATCATACCACTGTAGAAATGTAAAACATTACCTGGGCGTTCTGGTCAACAAGGTTGATTTCTAAAAGGGAAAAAAGTGGAAATCACATAAAAGTGTCTTAAAAAGTTTTGAGATTGACCTAAGCACATCTGATTGGATGTCACAGCACCATCTTTCTATCACCACACCTGAATCAGGTGATCAGACGAGCGCCAGTCGCTCAGTAATCTTGCGTAAATGTACTGTATGTACGAGTGGGTGGAAGTGTTGGGTTCAAGCATCCTCTGCAGCTCAACTGGAGGAGGGTTTCTCCATGGTAAATTATGACTGTGCCATTAGCATTCAGGATTATGCATGTATTAAAATTCTGATGTAAATGTCTGTAATAGCCTACAGTCTGTACTGTCCAATAAATATGTATGGGAAAAAGTTTAATTATTCTGTGGACAGAAAAGAATAAAACATTCATGTTTTAGGATGATTAGCTAAGTACAATACAAGCAGAAAAAAAGGCAGTCAACTTGAACCTATTTTTGAGAGGGCAAAACAGAGGGGAAGATATCACTCTCAGGGCATTAACGAGGGAATTATCAACGGCGGTAGAGCTCTGTGTAAAACACACAGTCAATATAAATTATAACCATAAAGCTCGACGTGAAAAACAAGCTGTACGCCTCGATCCAAATACGGAGAACAATGTAGTCATTCAACCCTGTTACTTTTGTATCCACTTTGAGAACTATATTTACTCAAACGGACTAGTATTCAAAAGAACACACCTGTGTGTTTCCAAGGCCAGGTGCGATGACTTGTCAGGGTGTTGGAGAGGTCATCCGTAGCCTCAGAGGTTGACGTTTCTCCAGCCCTGTTGCAGACAAAAAGAGACTGGAATCATGTTTTTAATATATGACTGACTAAAGAAAGCTCTCTAACTCCATACGGCAGTTTTAAATGCGCACTGCTACCTGTCAATGCCGTATGGAAATATTCTGGTCTTCTGCATTCAGAGAGATGGAGGTATGAACGCTTTACAGGATCCAGCGTTACTATTCTGTTCACACTAATATCAATGTGCACTAGCATTCACAGCAGACGGACCTGGATCTCTTTCACACATACACGCACATCAGTTTCGACCCTCTACGTGTGGGAGTCAGGCCTTTCCCAAGGATTCGTGGGTATTCCAAAAACTGCTGCCGCCGTACGGCGTGCCGTCAAATCCAGCAAGCGTGTAAGAACGCGTGAATGTTATCAGTCGTATTGTGGGCTGTGCGATTTGGGTTTTTCCGCGGCGACTGGCGATGGAGACGGGGTCCAATTTCTCTGCTTTTTCTATTTCCTTTAGTGATGCACGCCGCTTACAAGGAATCGAGGGAGGAGGAGAAAAAGAGGCCTACGGGGCGCAGCCCACACCATACAAACAGGCGAACAAACACATACACATCGCTACACATGTACAGATGCACTCGGATGCAAAAAGTGTCACGAGTCCAAGAGCTGGAGCGCGTCTCTCTGAGTGCGCCGTGTGTGTGTGAGAGAATGAAAGGATACGTCAACAGATGTGTGTCGGGATGTTTTCCAGATATCCGCATCTTTGCCTCTCTCCCTGCGCAGGGCTGGATTTAGTACAACCGACGGTGATGCCACCAAGTCATTGTACTCCTTCTCTCGCTCACTCTGCCGATCTTTTTTTTCTTTGCCAGCGCAACGCAGGCATGAAGCTCGAATCAGTGTCTCTAAGCCTTATTGGCTCGGCATAAGAAACAATAAAACTTCATCAGAGACCAGATTAGTCTGGTTAAATAGAATAAAAAAAAAAACTCCAAAAAACAAACACAAAAAGGGAAATATGAGAAGAGGATTTCCGCTCTCTCTCTCGACTGCTATTTATCTGGGTGGGAGCATCTCCCTCTGATGTCTTGTATGTGGCCGTGTAGCAGTACAGGCCTGGAAACTGGGATTCAGGCTGCCAAATTACCCAAAACTCCTTATTTTGTGTTTTAAAAACCCTTTAATCCCACCCCATCCTCTTTGGGCCGTCCGCTCGGAATTGGCTGATGGGAAAGGGAGGATTTGAAGGAGCTTAAGTGGGAGAGAAAGAATGAGAGTCAGCATAGAGTCAATGGTCCCTCCATCAACAGCAATGGAAGCAGAGAGAGAGGAGAAGACAATAGGATGACACTCATACAACACACACATTCACTCTACACACTCATTGTGATGCTCCAGGCCAAACTTGAAATTAGTATGGGTGTTTTCTCAAAATATTCTGTCATTAATTACTCACCCTCATGTTGTTTCAAACGCAGACCTTCGTTCATCTTTGGAACACAAATTAGGATATTTTTGATAAAATCCGAGAGCTTTCTGATCCTGTATAGACAGCAACGCAACTGACACGTTCAAGGGCCAGAAAGGTAGTAAGGACATTGTTAAAATAGTTCATGTGACATCAGTGGTTCAACCTTAAATTTTATGAAGCTACAAGAATACTTTTTGTACATAAAGAACAAAAATAACGACTTTGATCAACAATTTCTTTTCTGTGTCAGTCTTTGAGGAGTTGGCAAAAAGTATTCTCATAGCTTCATAAAATTAAGGTTGAAACATTGATGTAACATGGACTATTTTAAAAATGTCCTTTCCTGCTGTTCTTCAGAAAAATCCTTCAGGTCCCATAAATTCTTTGGTTTTTCAGCATTTTTCTGTATTTGAACCCTTTCCGACAATGACTCAGATCCATCTTTTCACAACTGAGGGACTCATATGCAGCTATTACAGAAGGTTCAAATTCTCACTGATACTTCCGAAGGAAACACGATGCATTAAGAGCCGGGGGGTGTAAACTTTTTGAATTTGAAGATCTTAAACTTATTTTGTCTTCTGGGAAACATGCAAGTATCTTCTGTAGCTTCTGAATGGTAGTACTAAATGAAAAAATATGATATTTAGTCAAAGTAAGAAAAATACACATCTTCATTCTGTTCAAAAGTTTACACCCCCAGCTCTTAATGCATTGTGTTTCCTTCTGGATCATCAGTGAGCGTTTGAACCTTCTGTAATAGTTGCATACGAGTCCCTCAGTTGTCCTCAGTGTGAAAAGATGGATCTCAAACACATTCAGTCATTGTTGGAAAGGGTTCAAATACACAAAAATGTTGAAAAACCCAAGAATGTGGTGGACCTGAAGGATTTTTCTGAAAAACAGTGGGCAGTTTAACTGCTCAGGACAAACAAGGGACTCATGAACAACTACCCTTAAAAAAAAAAAAAAAAAAACAGCTGTGGAAAATTCAGGTAACAACAGTATTAAGAATCGAGCGCATGTAAACTTTTAAACAGGGTCATTTTTATAAATTCTAAAAACTATTATTTTCTCTTGTGGACTATATGTAAACTTTTATGTGGAATATCTTATTCAGCTCAGTACTAAATAAAAAATAACATGCATTTTGTATGATCCCTCTTATTTTGGTAAAATAACAGTTTTCAGATTCTGCAAGGTGTATGTAAACTTTTGACTTCAGCTGAACATGTTGCATTGCTGTCTATGCAGGGTCAGAAAGCATTTCATTAAAAATGTCTTAATTTGTTTTCGAAGAAGAACGAAAGTCTTACGGGTTTGGACGACATAAGGGTGAGTAATTAATGACAGAATTTTCATTTTTGCGTAACTATCCCTTTAAGAAATGCACCCTCATAAATGCTGCCAGACCAGTTTATGTCATTTCTAATGTGTCAGCTAACAATTTGATCTAAATATGAATAATGAGTTAAACACACACACACCTTGATGCAGTGCTCCAGTGTTTGGGGTCGTGAACATGCCTCTCGTTGATGGTTGATGGTAGTTTGACTCCACTCTGCCCTTCGTACGCTGACTGACACTCATCTGAAAATCACACACAAAATCCCACCATGCCCCGAGGGAAACAGTTTAACATGTAGAATCTTTGAAATGTAGAAGCCCTTCTGTACGAAGCAGAGAGAGAGCGAGAGACAGAACATGACATATTGTGTAATACATGGGCGTCTTGTACACGACTCTCCCAGACAGAGACAGTGAAGGTTACATATAACAAGAGACGCTAAGTAAGACTTGATCTCAGGGAACACCCTACAGCACAGCAGTGTGTGCGTCTGCGTCTCGTGAGCTATAAGATGATCCCTCTCATACGCTCTTCTCAGAGTCCTTCTTTACAATTGGCTCTCTCACCAAATCAACACACTCCTCAATGAGAAAGCGAACACTGATCCTCTTCTGTGACAACAAAGCGACGGTGGAAGGATGGAAAGACAGACAGAGAAAGAGAGAGACTACATAAAGTCTATGCAGGGAGATCTAAAAAAAATAGGGAAAAAGTAAGGAAAAATACATTTTAATGATTAGGGATGTTCAGTAAATTCATTCATTGAGTATAAATAGGTATAAGGAGAATTACTTCAAAAATGTAATTTAATTTAATTTAATTAATTTAATTTAATGTTCATTCTCCTTGACTCTTGGAGATACTTTTAAAAATAATGTTTTTTGATTTATATAAAAAAGGAAACTTAAAATGAATAATATATTTATAAATATACAAGCACACACTCTACAGTTTAAAAGTCAGGGGTCAGTTTTTTTTTTTAAAGAAATTAATACTTTTATTCATCAAGGGTGCATGAAATTGCACCAGTATAACAGTAAAAGGCATTTATCATGTTACAAAATAAATTTTATTTAAAATAAATGCTGTTCTTCTGAACTATAATAATCAAATAATCTTGAAAGAAAATGTATCACTGTTTTCACAAAAATATTAAGCAGCAACATTTGCAACATTTAAATAATAATGTTACCTGAGCACCAGGTTATTATATCAGAATGATTTCTGAAGGATCATGTGACACTGACACTGCAGTAATCGTTGCCAAAAATTCAGCGTTGCATCACAGAAATAAATAAAATTTTAAAATATATTAAAACAGAAAACAGTTATTTTAAATTGTAATAATATTTCACAATATTACAGTTTTTTTCTGTACTTTTGATCAAATAAATGCAACCTTGATGAATATAAGACTTTTTTCAAAAACAGTAAAAAGTCATACTGACCTTTTGAATGGTAATGTATATGCAAAAAAAAAAAAAAAAATATATATATATATATATATATATATTGTTTTTTTTTTTAATAGTTATTTCAAAATATTTGACAAAAAACACCAATTACTTAAAGAAAAACAAATAATTATCTATTAAAAACTTTATATTTATTTTATATATTAAAGTGCAGACAGACAGACTGAATGAACTGCAGAATATATTGCTAAATTGTTAAAAAGTGCAAAATTGATTTTTCGTTACATAAAATTATTTGTGAATAATTATTTCATCAGTGTATCATGTAATTAATTTGATCACATTAATTATATTAGTTTTAGAGACTACATGGACAACATTTCTAAACTGTCAGTTAAATAGTCATCCAGAAGCAGCTACAGCAGATCAATACCCTCAAAGCTGTTTTACACTTTGAGCTTTGTTTTATTTATGAGAATGGCCATATAATGTGTGAATATTAAGTCACTTTTGAATTTCTGGCGTGTGTGCGCGTATCCTTTAAAGTCATGGTTGGCTGACAGTGTGAGACATTTGCTTCAGGCTGGCCAAATGTAAACAAGACACCTTGTCTTTTAATGCACAGCACAATGCCGAATCCTAGCGCTCTCATTCCCTATTTATGATCCCCCACACTGCCCTACAGAATTTCCTCTAAATATTCCTCTATTCCACAAATAATCCCTGTACACAAACACACAATATCAGCACCTCAAAGAAGCTATTGACCCGAAAATGTACACAGAGTTCACAGGAAAAAAGAGAGACTGTCTTGGACTACAAAAAAAACTCAGGCAATGACTTATAATTGCAACATTTTAACTATTAACAGCGGTAAAATGCCCCCAAACAGACTATTTTGCCCATCTGTTCCTTTCACATTCGCACTCTTAAGCACTTCCTTCCAAGGCTAAGGTCTGCTCGGGGTGAGAGAGCAGGGAAATCATCAAGGACATAATTAAGAGGCTTATGGGCAGACAGGGTGGGAAACACACACACACCCTCAAGTTTTCACCCCCTTATTAGAAGCTAAACACCTCCCTTGTCTCATCTGTACACCTGTTAGCCGAACCACTTCTGTCCGTCCCTCATCCCCCTCTCGCTTTCCCTTTCTTTCTACTGCCCTCTTTCATTTGTACGTATGCCCATCCTGCTGGCCGAGGAAGTGTACGTTGAACATCGCTGATGAACAGCACGTAGGACGTCCTCATCAGGTCAGCAGGAAACAGAATATCAGAGCTGAGGTCAATGCACTTTAAACCGGTCCTATTCAGCCAATTAATGACGTGAATGAATCAAACTCGCTCTGTATCTGCACACAGCGCTCTGAAAAAACCCTTCAAATAGTCAAATATAATTACATAAGAGATTAAAAATGACGAAACCTAATGACTTTTTTTAATTTCCCAGTGGTGCTACTGCCAGAGTCACATGCACCTTACGTCATATCATGAAAGACTGAATGAAATTACCAGTGTACGTGTTTTTTCAGAGCTAGAATAAATTCTACTGCGACACGCCACATGTAGATGGAAAAATTGACCGTTTCAAACAATTCAAAGCTGAAAAAAGTCATTGTACCTGCAACGCTGTTCAAAAGTTTGGGATCTGTATGATTTTTAATGTTTCAAATCTGTATTCATTTGATTAGAAATACAGAAAAAACAGTGATATCGTGATATTATTGCAATTTATAATATTGGTTTCCTATTATAATATACTTTAAAATATAATTAATTTCTGTGATGCAGCGCAGATTTTTCATCATTTTGTTTGTCTTCCATTGTACAAACAAACATAATAAGCTATGATATACACTGACAATCAAAAGTTTGGGATCAGTAAGATTTTGAATGTCTTTTGTGCTCATCAAGTCTGTATTTATTTGATCAAAAATATTATTGCAATTTCTAATATTGGTTTCCTATTTTAATATACTTTCAATATAATTTCTTTCTATGATGCAGCACTGAATTTTAATCAGCCATTACTCCAGTCTTCAGTGTCACATGATCCTTCAGAAATCATTCTAATATGCTGATTTATTATCAATGTTGGAAACAGTTGTGCTGCTTAATATTTTTTGGGACCTGTGATACTTTTTTCAGGATTTTTGTGTTGCAAAATACACTACTATTCTTCTTTTTTTTTTTAAATACTTTTATATGTTAAATGGATAAAAAGTGAAAGTAAAGACTTACATTATTAGAAAACATTTATATTTTGAATACATTCTGTTCCTTTTAACTTGTAATTCATCAAAGAATTCTAAAAAAAAAAAAAAAAAGCATCACAGGTTCCAAAAAAATATTAAGCAGCACAACGGTTTTCAAAATTGATAATAAATCAGCATATTAAAATCATTTCTGAAGGATCATGTGACACTGAAGACTGGAGTAATAGCTGATAAAAATTCAGTGCTGCGTCACAGAAATAAATTATATTTTAAAAGTATATTAAAATATGAAACCAATATTAGAAATTGCATTTTTTTCTGTATTTTTGACCAAATACATACAGCCTCGATGAGCTTAAGAGACTCAATTAAAAAACAAAAATTGTACTGATCCCAAACTTTTGAATGGCAGTGTATATCATAGATTATTGTGTTTGTCCATACAATGGAAGACAAAGAGAATGTGGCCAGGAAAACCTGTTTGAAAACAGTCAATATTGTTGCAATTTTTAAAGAGTAAATGAAAACATGCAGATAATGAGAGTTTATGAGTGATCATTTTGCACTAATCATCACACATCAGTAAGACATTTTGGAGTGTTTTTATTGTAACTAACATTATGTGAACAATTCTCTCACCTGGTGCTGATGTTTGTGCCTCTGCGTCTATTTCATTAGCCTTCTTCTTGGCTACAGCTGCTAACACCACCTCACCCTTATCTGCTGCCACGTAATGGAGGTCCTTTGAAGGTAAAGCAGAACAGCAGAGCAATCTAAAATTAATCTCAGCTCACATGACAATACTTCAGTTTTTTCCCTTTTTCATTTTTGCGCTCTGCTCGAAGAGAGAGAAGGAGCGAAGAGAGGCTGCAGGAGAAAGAGAGAGAGAGAGAATAGATTAAATAACCTGTTTGAAGTTTCAGAGGGAGGAAAAAACAGATAAAAGTATCAAACTTTCAAAAATCAGTCTTGCTCATTTGTTCAGTCGCCTTTATGTTGTCCTCCCTCCTTTTCTCTTTCTCCCTGAACTCTGACCGGATGCAATCATACTGGTTTCAAAAAGCACAAAGATGTGGGGAAAGGCATGTGTCATCTTTTTAAAAAGCAGGAGCGATGCTCTTCATGTCGGAATAGAGTTTAAACTATTGTCATTACGAGCAGGTGGGTGTGTGACGCACACACATCCGCACACTCGCTCTTGCTCTTTCTCTCTCTTAAATATGAGCCCTCTCATCTCAGAGAATAGACCATAATATATCTATTATAGAGCCTCATGCAGTCAGGAGACCTCCATTAACCCACAAACATGTTTTTAAATGTCACACCATTAGTCCCAGCAAAATGGATGCCGGATTGAGACGTACAACAGAGATAAAGCACATCCGACTGCTCAGAGAACGTCTATGTGCGAACAATGACACTAGACGTGACCGAAATCTTTGGTGTAATAAACTAAAAGTCTTTTAAACAAGGTTTAACAAGTAGTTAATTCCAGAATAAACTAAAGAGAACTCCTACCAACATAATGGTAAATTTACTATAGAAAGGCTTGCTGCTTACACAAAATGGGACAACAGCAAATATGTTAAAATATGTTGACAAATAACTGCATTACAGTAACAAATAAAATAGTACTGCCTAGTAACAGTTCACCCATCAGATCCAGGAGAGTAATAACTCCCTGAAAATAAAATAAAATAATTTTGCTATGCTTGAAACTGGTATACTGTCTGCTTAAGATAATTAATGTTTGGTTACATTTTCATGTATACCATTCATTTCACCCATCAGTTCCAGGAGAGTAATACCTCAGTAAAATAAAATAAAATAAAATAAAATAAAATTAAAATAAATTAAATTAAATTAATGTTTGGTTACATTTTTATGTATACCATTAATTTCACCCATCAGTTCCAGGAGAGTAATATCTCAGTAAAATAAAATAAAATAAAGTTTGGTTACATTTTCATGTATACCATTAATTTCACCCATCAGTTCCAGGAGAGTAATACCTCAGTAAAATAAAATAAAATAAAATAATATTAAATTACATTAAATTAATGTTTGGTTACATTTTCATGTATACCATTCATTTCACCCATCAGTTCCAGGAGAGTAATACCTCAGTAAAATAAAATAAAATAAAATAAAATTAAATTAAATAAAATTAAATTAATGTTTGGTTACATTTTTATGTATACCATTAATTTCACCCATCAGTTCCAGGAGAGTAATATCTCAGTAAAATAAAATAAAATAAAATAAAATAAAATAAAGTTTGGTTACATTTTCATGTATACCATTAATTTCACCCATCAGTTCCAGGAGAGTAATACCTCAGTAAAATAAAATAAAATAAAATTAAATTAAATTAAATTAATGTTTGGTTACATTTTTTATGTATACCATTCATTTCACCCATCAGTTCCAGGAGAGTAATATCTCAGTAAAATAAAATAAAATAAAATAAAATAAAATAAAATAAAATAAAATAAAATAAAATAAAATAAAGTTTGGTTACATTTTCATGTATACCATTAATTTCACCCATCAGTTCCAGGAGAGTAATACCTCAGTAAAATAAAATAAAATAAAATAAAATAAAATAAAATAAAATTAAATTAATGTTTGATTACATTTTTTATGTATACCATTAATTTCACCCATCAGTTCCAGGAGAGTAATACCTCAGTAAAATAAAATAAAATAAAATAAAATAAAATAAAATACAATTGTAATATATTAAATTAAATTAATGTTTGGTTACATTTTCATGTATACCATTAATTTCACCCATCAGTTCCAGGAGAGTAATATCTCAGTAAAATAAAATAAAATAAAATAAAAAGTTTGGTTACATTTTTTATGTATACCATTAATTTCACCTATCAGTTCCAGGAGAGTAATAGCTCAGTAAAATAAAATAAAATAAAATAAAATACAATTATATTATATTAAATTAAGTTAATGTTTGGTTACATTTTCATGTATACCATTAATTTCACCCATCAGTTCCCGGAGAGTAATACCTCAGTAAAATAAAATAAAATAAAATTAAATAAAATTAAATTAAATAAAATTAAATAAAATTAAATAAAATTAAATTAATGTTTGATTACATTTTTTATGTATACCGTTAATTTCACCCATCAGTTCCAGGAGAGTAATATCTCAGTAAAATAAAATAAAATAAAATTAAGTTTGGTTACATTTTTTATGTATACCATTAATTTCATCCATCAGTTCCAGGAGAGTAATACCTCAGTAAAATAAAATAAAATAAAAATAAACACTAATTCAAACCTCACTCATCCAATTAAATTTAGGAGCCAGAGCTATATGAAACAAATCTGATGTATACCATTAATTTCAATCATTAAAACATCACTTATCCAATCAAATTTAGGAGCTTTTAGTACAGTTAAAACTTTCTCAGTGAGCAGAATATCCTTATGTATCAGTAGAAAAGATCCTCAGATGTTCAGACATGGTGGAAGAACTTATAATAATGTAACTGACAGACTACATTTGACCATCTTTGAGGCACCCATTCATGGGTAAATTAAAGTGAAAGTTGGGAGAGGAGCTCAGTGCTGACTCCGAACTAATAAGATCCTCTCTCTTTCTGTCCGTTTAAACGCTAAACCCATCCTTCCGCTTCAGGGACATCAGTCAGAGCTGCAGCGAGATGCAGGGAGGGTGAATGCAGCACAGTCAGACCTGCAGAGCACTAATGCCTGTATTGTCAACCAGCCTCTGCAAGTCTGATCAAATGAGGGGAGGGGGATAAGAGTGACTTACAAACATCAAACAGGACTTGATTTAGCTCTTCACAGGCTCAGGGATGAGAGCCAATAACTTCACCATTCAAACAACGAATCTTCATTTTAAACAAAACAATCACAGGCTACCAGACCTTTAAAAAGTCTAAATTAACATTTAGGAGCCAAACAGCCTTTTTACTTGAGAAAATACAGCATCGCTCAATAAAGATGGTATAATATTTTTACCTCTTTAAAAAAAAAAGTCAAAAATAAAACAAATTTATCTTCCAATCAATTGAAAGTTACAAGCTCAGCTCTTTATGCTAAACAAAATTACAACTAAACTCTGTTGTGAATATGTACAGTTGAGGTCAAAAATGTACATACACCTTGCAGAATCTGCAAAATGTTAATTATTTTACCAGAATATGAGGGATCATACAAAATGCATGTTATTTTTTATTTAGTACTGACCTGAATAAGATATTTCACATAGAAGACGTTTACATACAGTCCGCAAGAAAAACGAATAGTTGAATTTATAAAAATGACCCTGTTCAAAAGTTTACATACACTTGTTTCTTAATACTGTGTTGTTACCTGAATGATCCACAGCTGTGTTTTTTGTTTAGCAATAGTTGTTCATGAGTCCCTTGTTTGTCCTGAACAGTTAAACCGCCTGCTGTTCTTCAGAAAAATCCTTTAGGTCCCAAAAATTCTTTGGTTTTTCAGCATTTTTGTGTATTTGAATCCTTTCCAACAATGACTGTATAATTTTGAGATCCATTGTTTCACACTAAGGACAACTGCAACTATTACAGAAGGTTCAAACGGCAGAAATGCTTCTGATGCTTCAGAAGGAAAAACGATGCATTAAGAGGCGGGGGTGTAAACTTTTGAACAGAATGAAGATGTGTACATTTTTCTTATTTTGCCTAAATATCATATTTTTCCATTTAGTACTGCCCTTCAGAAGATACTTACATGTTTCCCAGAAGACCAAATCAGTTAAATGTTCCCTGATCTTCAAATTCAAAAGTTTTCACCCCCCATTTTCACATGCATTTTGTATGATCCCTCTTATTTTGGTAAAATAATTAACATTTTGCAGATTCTGCAAGATGTATTTAAATTTTTGACCTCAACTGTATATGTGACCCTGGACCACAAGAAGCTACTCGCTAGGGTCGCTAGGGTATATTTGTAGGAATAGCCAAAAACACATTGTATGGGTCAAAATTATTGATTTTTCTTTTATGCCAAAAATCATTAGGAAATTAAGTAAAATTCCTACTGTAAAGATATCAAAACTTAATTTTCAATTAGTAATATGCATTATTAAGAACTTCATTTGGACAACTTTAAAAAAATCAATATTTTGATTTTTTGCACCATTAGATTCCAGATGTTCATATAGCTGTATCTCAGCCAAATATTGTCCTTTCATAACCAACCATACATCAATGGGAAACTTGTTTATTCAGCTTTTAGATTATGTATAAATCTCAATTTCGAAAAATTGACCCTTATGACTGGTTTTGTGGTCCAGGGTCACATATTTACTTTTCAAGTAATGATTCTCTTGAATTGGATGTATCTGAAAAGGTATAAAAGGAAAAATCAGATGCAACAATAAACAGAGAGAGCATTCTAAGGGCATCACGCTTTAAGACCAAGAATTACAAGGGAAAAGGAACAGGTGCCAATCACTGGATATTAACATTGCATCTGAAGACCTCTATTTCAGCTCAGCAAAACATAGCGCTTTCTGAGGCAGAAAGACAGACAGATCGAAAAAGAGAGGAAGGCCAAGAAACAGAGAGACAGACAGAGAAAAGCGAGCGAATCCAGACATCTAAGAGGGATGACAATAATTCTGTACATAAATCAGATATTATACCTCTTATTCACCACAGCTTACACAGGACACAGGATCTGGCCTAATCTTATTTATTTAAGAGCTTTAAGAGCTCAAACGCGGATAAACTGCCTTTTAGTGTTATTTTTGACTGAAGAGGCATATGGAGACAGGATAAACAGCTGGTCCAGCGATGATGCTTGATATTCGTGCGACGTCAGAAAAGAGTTTAAAATTAACATGGACCAGTGGAGCAGAGCAAGAGGGAGAACCATTACATGAGCAATTGCACATTTACGCTCAGACTCATAAACGTGCGAAGACAATCCTGGAGGATCACACCTGTAATCCACGTGAGTGTATGAGGAAGGTGTTTATCAGATACGCGAGAGGGTCTTACGGTGTTCATTATCCATCTCAACACAGAAAGCAGCCAATATCAGCTCAGTGCCGCACATCACGTCTAATCGTTGATATTAACACCGGCCCCCTCCGTTTCCAGCAAACACGCGCACATGCACATGCCCCATTAACCAACAAAGCAAGCATACGATCACAATTATGATCTAATTAATTAATCGGCAGATCAAAAAAAAAAAGCACAGGAAGGAGAAAAGTCAGCGAAATGCAGCTAAACGAATTAGCGCAGACGCTATCGGGGTTCACATCAGAGGATAATTACAAGTATAGAATGTTACAATTATGCAAAACACTCGAGCGAACGAGTCGAGGGGCAACCCTGCCCTCCCTCTGTCTTCCTCTCTACCCCTTTGGGTGACTCCGACCCCTCCAATTTCTTCCAACACCAAAGTGCTTCACTTCACAAAAGGCTTCTTACAAAAGAAAAGAAAGAGAAATTCTTTCGGTGCTCCATTGTTGGTTCGGAGACAATGGAGACTCGAGCCCGGCTCATACTGGGGGCTCTTACGTGGGGCTCTGTCCGTTTTGTTTCAGCTGACCTTTGTGACACGGAGGGGACCAGATCAGATGGAGCAAGGACCCCCGCTCGTTCTCTGCCTTTCTCTTGCTTTCTTTCTCTCCCTCTCTCCTGTGGGTGGTTTAATTTAACTTCTGTGGCTAATTAGCCAAGAGCCAAAACGGCGGGGTGAAACGCCACTGCCTTTAGCTCGCTCTCTCTCTGCTTCTCTCCCGTTAGCTCGCTCTCTCTCTGCTCTTTGTTGATTCACAAGGACTGATATTCATGGGCCATTCATAATTTGCCACTTTCGTCTCTCTCATCCTTTCTCTTTTTGGTTTTCCCAGTGCATGTCCCAAGAATAACAGATCCAGGTTTCCTTTGCCCTTCTCTCTCCCTCCCTCCCTCTCTTCTCTGCCCTTTCAGGCTTGTGTGGCTCGAGCTCCACCTTTTCAATTGGGGCCCTCAGCAGCAGCACTTAGTGGGGAATGAATTGGAACGAGTGCGATCGGCGTGAAAGAAGGAGGGAGAGAGAGGAACTGCGTGAAAAAAGGACAGAGAGAAAGAGAGAGACAGCGGCCGGTGTGAACGCTAATAGGGAAGGTGTCACTCGGGCATGGAGAGAGGAGGCCTAGAAAAGGGGTCACACACACAAGACCATTTAAAGGAGTGAGAAAGGAGAGGGAGAGAAAAGATAGTGTACCAGCCACGAGAGCTGTGAAAGACAGGCTCCCTCGCTCTTTTTCTTACGCACCCCCTCCCTCTTTCTCTTAGCAACTGTTGCTCTCTGGAGTCTCTGGGATTCTTGTTTTGGTAGGAGAGAGGGGACGTGACATGGCCAGGGGCCTCAAGCCCCGAGCTGCACCTGCCCAGAGCCTCTCAGTCCAAAACTGAACCAACGTAAAGCTCTCTGCATGCGTAACCCACCCATAACTAAACTATTGTCATAGACAATAGCAACACATTTTTAGTTCTTTTTTTTTCTGGCATTTTAAAATACATTTTTAATTTATATCTAAATTAATTATATTACATTATTGAGTCTTAATACTTATCACAGATTAATGCATTTTTAAGTAAAAGTTGTGATTATGGTAACTTATAAAGACTTAATTAGATTCAATTAAAACATGCTTTCTGCTTGCAGTTTAACGTTTTTTATATGCACAAAATGTACAAAGTTTGGGTTGGTAAGATTTTTTTATAAAACGTTTTCCAGATAGGTCTCTTATGTTCACCAAGACTGCATTGATTTGATCAAAAACATAATATAAATAAATAAAAATAATATTCTGAAATATGATTACAATTTAAAATTACTGTTTTCTATTTCAATATATTTTCAAAAGTAATTTATTCTTGTAATGCAAATCTGAATTTTCAGCAGCCATTACTCATATCTTCAGCATAACATGATCCTTCAAAAATCATTTTAATATGCTGATTTGGTGCTCAAGTAACTAATCTTATAATTATCAACGTTTAAAACAGTTGTCTCTCAATATTTTGATGATCCATTTGATCCATTTGTTTTAGGATTCTTTAATGAATAAAATGTGTAACATTTCTTAAAAAAATGTTAGAATAATTTTTGGAACATTATAAATGTCTTTACTGTAACTTAATTTAATGTTTTCTTGTTTAATAAAACATTTCTTTAAAACAAAATCTGACCCCACACTTTTGAAGGTAACCCCTGGGGGTTTGTGAACTGAGGGGTTTCTAAAGGGGAACTGCAGAGAGTTTGCAAATTGATAAAAATCTAATGATTAAATAATGTAAAATTAAAATGAATAATTTTTAAACGGGAAAAAACTAAAGGGAACCCCAGGTATTAAGACTTGTATGGCTTAATATAATATAAATAATGTCTCACTGAAATAATTAGTAGAAAACCCATGAAAGATTTACAGTATTTTAAAAAATCCACATCATTTCATACATATTTTATTTATACATTATTTCGATGACATGAAACGGTTGTACTTGGTGAGCTACTGGCGCTACCTGTTTATCACAGCACAACTAGGAAAATAAAGTAGTGATATGATGACCACAGCTACTAAAAGAGCTTACAGGTGGTGAGGGATATAAGCGTAGGCCTAAACCAAATGCCATACCATCGATTTTTCCACAGAAGGAGTCTAAACGCCTCCAGATATTGAGTAAAATCCACGCTGAGAAATTCCTTCAGTGGCTGCAGCATCATGACAAGCATCGGCATGTTTACATCCTGCCAGGATGGCATCTAGCATTTCTTGTCTCCGCCATTTGTAAACTCTTTCAGTAGCTGTGGCCTACTAAAATCCTCAAAGGCATTAGGGCTTAAGCGGAGAGAACAAAGTCTGTGTGAAGTGTTTTTTTGTGAAGCATCTTCCTATTCTTTTCTCATCTCGCTAGTAAAGCTCTGAAACTTACATCGCTTCTCTTGTTGCCCAAAAGCCACACAACATGGCATCGTATCAGTATTTTATTTTCTGAGTTGTGTATTCTAGTTGTGTTGCAGTAAAAATAGCAATAGGTAGTGCCAGTAGCTCAGAGTGCAACGATTTCATGTCATCGAAATAATGGCGCTGCCCATAGTCCAAAATATGTATAAAATGATGTGGATTTTTTAAATAATGTAAATCTTTCTTGGGTTTCTATTACATATTTTAGTAAGAGCCATAATTTACAATAGATTAAGATATACAAGTCTGGGTTCCTTTTAAAATAAAACTAAAAACACTTACCAAAAAGATAAAACATTGAAAAATTTGTTTACCTGCATGTCATGTAACCATTACCTGACATCAGAGAAACATGAACATGCAAATGTGTTTTTAAGGTTTTTGGAAAATCAACTAGATTGAGATATTAGTTGTATTGTTTTGTTGCCGTTGTATGTGCATGTCTGTAAGTATATGCTCACCATAAACAGATCTCTCGCACCAATGTCTACAGCCAGCAAGAAGGCTTTTTCAAACCTCTGGTGTCTGGAAGAGAAAATTCAGAAGTATTGCATAGAAATTTTTGAACACCTGACTGCTGATTTTGATTTACTTATTGTTTAAAGAGGAATCAATCAGTTGCAGGAGGTGGTGTGTACTGTACGTAGAGTGTGTGTTATGTGCGTGTACCTGAGCAGGTGATGGAAGAATCGACGGGCGTATCTGCTGATGGGGTCTCTGTATTCCAGTATGACAGTGTTTGAGAGGGGTCTGCAGGGGGCATAAAACATGCCCAACGCTGCTTCCAGCTGACCTGCAATCACAGACAACAGAATCAAATATGTACAAGCACTGGCCCCAAACAGTTTTCATTGCACTGGATACGAAATATCAAACAAAGTGCAAACAAATTATACTAGAGCATTTCTCTAAACTACTTTTTACTTTAATTCTGAACCATACATACGTTTTATTATGCTCCATGGTTCTATTAGCTATTGCTCTCAGCACCAGAGCACTTAACAAGATTTAAATACTGTTATTTTACATGGTAAAGATCTATTTGATTCTAAGCTGAGTTTACCGTGCACTTTCCCTGACACTAATTAAGTTTAGGTTTAGTCTCTGTTCAGAAATCAAAGCCTGCAGGTCTGGAGTCTTTACCTTCAGTTTGCTGGTCCAGTGGTTTCCTCAGCAGGTGATCAGTGATGGAGATGAGTGACCTGTAACACTCTGCTCCCATCATGGCCCAATCCATATTACCCAGAATTCCCAGTGCTGCATCCACCTCCTCACAGCGCAAACGGTGCTGTACCAGATCACCCGGGCCTAGTTGAGCGCCACTGAAAACACCTGCTCATAGAATAAATACATGTGTTACTAAGTGGCTGCACGGTGACAAAAGCAAACTTCAAAGATGCAAATAGTGCTATAAAGTCCAAAAGTTACAGTAAGCCCATTTACATTAAAAACTAAGTTTCTCAATCCGTTTTTCTTTATTGTCTAATCTATTTCATGTCCTCTCTTTGTTATATTAAAAACAAAAAGTGCAAAAGTAATCAAAATATTTGAAATTTTCACAATTGCACAGAAGTGAGAAAGCGAGAAGGTTGTGGAAGCTCTGGATCGTATGAGGCAGGAGATCTTTAGAGGCGACGCTCTGTAAGATTGCCATTGACATTTGGATCGATCTTCAGTCTGTGCTCTCTCCCTGTAGCACTGTTGAGAGGTGTGTGTGTGAGAGAGCACTGAACTGTGACACACACAGCAAATGCAGTCGATTCAGGTTAAACATACTTCTTGGTGTGGATACTGCTGACAGTTTAGTAAATTACCTTTAAGAGTAATGGTGGATGCTTTAAATCAGTCAGAGTAGGATGAGCAGTTGAATGGACATTGAGCTAATGATAGATGTACTTTCTGCTGCTTACAAATCTTCTCAAATGTGCATTTACCTATAAGACAATCACGCATTATTTTAACTACAAAGGGATCATAAAGTTGAGTTTTCTTCAAACTGATCTGAATGTATAAATTTAGTGGTTGACTGATATGGATTTTTTTAACAGCTGAAACTAATACAGTTGTCTAGAGAGCAAGGTGTTAGATGGCAAATATCAGACCATTTTATGATAAAATACAATTTTTGTAGGCAAATGAGATGAGAAGGACAATAAACAATAATTTTACAACTTGTTTATATACAGTTGGCATCAAAAGTTTACAGAATCTGCAAAATGTTAATTATTTTACCGAAATAAGAGCGATCATTCAAAATGCATGTTATTTTTTATTTAGTACTGACCTGAATAAAATATTTCACATAAAAAACAAAACATTTACATATAGTCCACAAGAGAAAATAATATGACGCTGTTTAAAAGTTTACATACACTTGATTCTTAATACAGTGTTGTTACCTGAATGATCCACAGCTGTGCTTTTGATTAGTGATAGTTGTTCACAAGTCCCTTGTTTGTCCTGAACAGTTAAACTGCCTGCTGAACATCAGAAAATTCCTTTAGGTCCCACATATTATTTGGTTTTTCAGCATTTTTGTGTTTTGAATCCTTTCCAGCAATGACTGTATGATTTTGAGATCCATCTTTTCAAACTGAGGACAACTAAGAGACTCATATGCAGCTATTACAGAAGGTTCAAACTCTCACTGATGCTCCAGAAGGGAAAACAATGCTTTAAGAGCCAGGGGTGTAAACTTCTGAACAGAATGAAGATGTGTATATTTTTCTTGTTTTGCCTAAATATCATATTTTTAATCACATTTTTTAATTTAGTAGTGCCCTCCAGAAGCTATAGAAGATACATGTTTCCCAGAAGACAAAATAAGTTAAATTTACCTTGAACTTCAAATTCAAAAAGTTTTCACCCCCCTTAATGCATCATGTTTCCTTCTAAAGTATCAGTGAGCATTTGAACCATCTGTAATAGTTGCAGATGAGTCCCTCAATTGTTCTTAGTGTCAAAAGACGGATCTCAAAATCATACAGTCATTGTTGGAAAGGGCTCAAATACACAAAAATGCTGAAAAACCAAACAATTTGTGGGACCTGAAGGATTTTTCTGAAGAACAGCAGGAAGTTTAACTGTTCGGGATAAACAAGGGACTCATGAACAACTATCACTTAAAAAAACAAAAAAAAACAAAAAAAAAACAAAACAGCTGTGGATGATCAAGTAACAACACAGTATTAAGAATCAAGTGTATGTAAACTTTTGAATTGGGTAATTTTTATAAATTCAACTATTATTTTCTCTTGTGGACTATATGTAAACGTCTTTTATGTGAAATCTCTTATTCAGGTCAGTATTAAATAAAAAGTAAGATGCTTTTTGTATGATTCCTCTTATTTTGGTAAAATAATTAACATTTTGCAGATTGTGAAAGGTATACGTAGACTTTTGACTTCAACTGTACTTTGATATGCATTACCGTTCAAACATTACCGTTATTCTCAACAAGGCTGCAATCATTTGATCAAAAATACAGTAAAAACAGTATAATTGTGGAATATTATCACAATTTCAGAAAACATTTTAAAATGCAATTTATTTCTGTGATGGCAAAGTGACTTTTTTTTTAGCAGCCATTATGTTTTTTTTTTAAAAAAAAAAAGTATTTATAATACTGGTTTATAAAATCTGTATTGTTACAGGCCATGCATGGTAGATTTTGTTACTGTTGTTACTTATTATCTTAAATAACTTAAGCTTAGAGCTAATTCAGATTTCACAGTGCGTCAAGAGCATTTCAGATATTTAACTACTAAAACTTTCTCTTGCATCACACACACACTCATACTTCTGTATCCGCTGCCCTCTCTCTTTTCCTTTTATTCCTGTTATTTTTTTCCTTTCTCTCTCAGACACATCTTTCCATTTCTAACTCTCATTTGTCTGTTCTCTTGCTAACTTTCTGTGAACGTTAGCACGTCTGTGATCACAATGAGCCGTAATCACCTGAGGCAGTTGACACCCGTAAAGGCGCCTTTAATAATGTAACAGAGCTTAATCCAGCCATACTGGATCTGCTTCTGAACGGCACACTCAATCGCAGCTACGCTTAACCTTGCTCACTTCACAACAGGAGACCATTAGCACAGCCACAAAAGCCACACACACCTTAATATTATTGACAAACATCATAACAAACACAGAAATACATTGCCTATGAAAAAAACAACCCCTAAGGACCTTCTGTATTCATGATTCCTGTAGCCTTACACATGAAGGAACCTGCGCATAAAGCAAATGACCCATGTTTGTTACCTCTTTCTGTTGCAAAACCAATGTGAACTCCCCTCTCGGACAGAAATCATCTCCTGCGGATGTTGGGAGCAGAAGGAGGCGCCATTTTGCGACAAATGAAATGACAGCCACCATTTTTTTTGTAAGTGAATTTGGAAAGGAGGTCGGGTAGGTCCAATTAAAACTGCATGTGGGAAATTAACAGGCCGCCTCCCACAAACCCCTGAAGAGCAACTAATGTGACTAATAACAGTGTAGAGAGAAATGACAGACGTCAGCACAGACACAGAAAAGCTGCAGCGCTGCACACAATGATGCTGTTTATGCCACATATAAACACCAAAGTAATGTACACAGCACTTATCTTTTGATGTAAGTACATAGTAGTTAAGCCCACCTAATATAAAGTGGGACCAAAAAAACAAAACAAAAGACACTTAGGATGAGAAGTGCACAGGTTAACAGTTTTTTGTAGTCAGATTTTTTACACATATGTGACCCTGGACCACAAAACTATCTGAAATCATCTGAAAGCTTTCCATAAATTAATAAATAAACTTTCTTTCCATTGATGTATGATTTGTTAAGATATGACAATATTTGGCTGAAATACAACTATTTGAAAATCTGGAATCTGAAAAAAAAAAATCTAAATATTGAGAAAATCACCTTTAAAGTTGTCCAAATTAAGTATAAAAATTATGTTTGATATATTTATGGTAGAAAATTTTAAAAATATCTTCATGAAACATCTTAATATCCTAATGATTTTTGGCATAAAAGAAAAATCGATAATTTTGACCTATACAATGTATTTTTGGCTATTGCTACAAATATACCTGTGCTACTTATGACTGGGTTTGTGGTCCAGGTTCAAAAATATATAAAAACATTTTTAAATAAATACACATAAAATTTAATTGTTAACATTTTCAAATAAAAAAGCACAAAAAAAAAAAAAAATACATTTACCAGTTCTGTCCAGTAAAAGGCTTTAAAGAACAGTTAGGTGAAAAGTTATAAATTACATTAAAATAATTGTTGTGATTAAAAAAATTAATCAAAAATCATTTGTACTCCAATGGAGTACAAAGTTAATTAGAGAACAAAACTGAACTGGAGTACAAAATTTTACTGTTACTTAAAAAAATATAAAATACAAAATTCTACAATACAAAAGTTAACAAATAAAATACAAAATTTAACAGTTCTGTCCAGTGAAAAAGCTTGACAGTTAGATGACCTTCATTTATGAGAAGTCTTATAATTGTGATAGAATTGCGGTCTTAATTGCAGTAAGTGGTATAAAAAAAGACCCCCATATTTATTTATTTGAAATATTATATATATATATATATATATATATATATATATAGGCATAATCTGACACAACCAAAACAAACAGGGTGTCCTATGTGATGCAACCAAAGGGCTCCAAACTGCAATGCTGTGCAATTTCTTCTCCTTTAAATTAATCTTGTTTCCCCCTCACTCTCTTTTTTTCCCACTTTCTCAGAGTGTGCCGGCCAGCTGCCCCCCGTATCCACTCCGTACAGCAGCTCTCCTGTGCCGAGCGCGTGCCCAGATGAGATAACTCAGGGAGGAGAGGAAAAAAAGAAGGGAGGGTGAGCGAAAGAAAAAGAAAGAGCTGCTTCCTTGGGAAGACTGGAGGTCTGCCAAGTCTTTCATCCTCTACGCGTCCGATTCACTCACTTCATCATGTAGCAGTTCTAGAGATATAAGTCAATAAATATGGGCACGTGAGCAAGACAAGCCCAACGAACACGTTCACAAACAAACAAATAGACAAACGGGCAAACAAGCGCTGCTCAATAGCCGCTCCGAATTATCAGTCGGAAAGGATGTGCCTTTGCTTTCTTCATCAAAACCTTGGCACGCGATCAGAGGAGAGGGAACTGCTGTCGCTGTCTCTCCCTTCCACCCTCCCTTGCTTTCTACCTCTCTCTCTCGCGGAAAACTCTTTCTCTTGCTGACGCTCTCCATTTAAAACTTTGACAGAGTCGCTGGGAGTCACATTCACTTCCAAAGTCAAAATTAAACTCTAGGCATGGGCAGGTTTTGATTGGCAAACTTTATCTGGTGCCCTGAGGGACCGTAAGCCACTGTAAATGATTTATCGGAGAAACGCATCCCAGAATGCACCTGGAGGTGGCAGCCCAAGGGTGAGTATTGAGTGACCTCAGAAGACTTGGCCCCGGCCTCCGCCATTCCCTCAAATGTCTGTGCGCTTCTACAGTTCTACAATGAACGCAATCTCAGATGACACATTCACACTCCGAAGTATATAACCCACAATGACACCACACACTCTTGATCGGACAAGCTCTAATCTGATTGGCTGGCCTTATGCGTGTCCTTTACAAGATAGAGGGCTGCTACAATGATTACCTTTGGAAAGACTAATCACTGGATTTGCCAAATTGTGCAAGGATTGTGACATCAAATCTTTTATTTTGGGCACTTAGTAGCAAGAAATTTAGATGTTGGATACTGTTTCCTTGCAACTAGGAAGAAGAGGGGAATCAGGTAATGGGCCAAATTCAAAAGATTCAAAAGTTTTGTATTTCCGTAGTAGAAAATAAACTAAATATTTGATATCAGACCTCTGTAATGTTATATGTTATCTCGTATTTTATATTCAATACCCATTCCATAATTTGGGGTAAGATTTTTAAAATGTTTTTGAAAGAAGTCTCTTCAAGGTTGCATTTATTTGATCAAAAGTACAGGAAAAAATTTTTTTTACAATTTAAATTATTTTCTATTTAATATGCTTTAAAATGTAATTTATTCCTGTGATGGTAAAGCTATTTTCAGCATCCATTACTCCAGTTTTCAGTGTCCAGTCCAGTATCAATGTTGAAAACAGCTGTGCTGCTTAATATTTTTGTTGAAACCTTGATACAGTTTGTTTAGGATTTTTTTGATGAATAGTTAAAAAATATATATTTAAAACAGAATTTTTTTTTTTTGTCATCATAAATTTATTGTCATGTATGTTTAACTGAATTAATCCTTGCTGAATATAAGCATTTTTTTTTAATCTGACCCCAAACTTTTGAATGGTAATGTAAGTGAGTAGTGTAAATTCTCTCTTCAAGAGTGTTTTGTGTTTGTTTTATGTTTCCCAGCTATATGTGACCCTGGACCACAAAACCAGTTCTAAGTAGCACGGGTATATTTGTAGCGATAGCCAATACATTGTATGGGTCAAAATTATTGATTTTTCTTTTACGATAAAAAATCATTAGGATATTAAGCAAAGATCATGTTGATCATGATTAGTAATATGCATTGCTAAGAACGTCATTAGGACAACTTTAAAGGTGATTTTCTCAATATTTTGATTTTTTTGCATCCTCAGATTCCATATCTCGGCCAAATATTGTCCTATCCTAATAAGCCATACATCAATGGAAGATAAGGTATAAATCTCAATAAAAAAAATTGACACTTATGACTGGTTTCGTGGTCCAGGGTCACATAAATACAGTCATGTTCAATACTTTAACTCTGATTTCAATGAAGTTGGCTACACAAAGGTCCCACGAACCTAGTCTTAGCCTCAGCGTGGCAAGCGGCCCTCCATGAAATCGAAGCAGCAGTAAGTCATGTGCTTCCAGACCCTCATTTCCATGGGATATCGGACAGTAGGCCCACTGGATCCCCTCTAGACCCTCAGAGGTTTTTATGTGACGAGAGAGCTGCAGGCTGGGGCCTACAGAGCCAGGAGCCGGTTCTTCACTCACTAACTGCAGAGGGAGAGGTGAGAGCCCCATATCAAAGCACTGGAGCTCGCCTTGACCTCCGCCCACCATCAGCAGAGCTCCTGAAGGATGCCATGCTAGCACTGCCGGGACCATGGAGCAGGAGGCCCACTGGGAATGGCCTGTCTGTGGGTCAAAAAGAACCACTGAGCAGTCCTTAAGCCCCAGGAGAACCCAGCGCTCCAGTGGGTCACGACAGCAGGTTATGGGTTTGGATGTTACGGGTAGAGGAGAACCGGACAGACGTTGGAGACGTCCACGAGCGCATTCATACACACAGGTTTGGACTTCAGGAGGCTGGGCCTCTTCATACAGCTCAGATGTGGAGTGTTTGGCCTGTTGGTGCAGCTCCACAGTCAGGACATGGTAGGGTTGGGTCAAGCTGAATCTGCAGTCTATAGGGTTCCCATCAGTTCGGATAGAGCTCAAAACCTACACAGAGAGAAACAGAAGGCAAAACATTATTTTTTCAAAAAAAGTATGTGAACCCTTGCATTAACCAGTTTAGTTTAATTATAAATTGGTTGTGCATGAATTTTTTTTTTTTAAAAGTCAAAATTTAAGTTTTTTGGCTGTTAGTATGAATATAAATATGTCAGTGTGTCAAATAGGGGTCGACCGATGTGTTTTTCAGAGCAGATGCCGATACTGGTTATCACAGATTAAGTAGACCGATGACTGATATTTTGAACGGATATACACGTCTATTGTAAAAATGAAAATTAATGTCAAAATGTAAAATTTAAGGTTTGAAATCTTTAAATGGTTTTGAATTATTTTATCAGCAAATCGGTTTTGAAAATAACCGATAACCATTAAAATGCTTAAAGGGACAGTTCACCCAGAAATGTAATTCCAAAACTGTTATTCCAAGACCTTTGTTCATCTTCAGAACACAAATTAAGATTTTTGAGGAAATCCGAGAGCTTTCTGACCCTACAAAGACAGCAAGGGTCCTTTCACGCTCCAGTCCAAAAAGGTACCAAAAAGGTACCAAGAACATCAGCAAAATATTACATATGACAGTCCAATATGGTACTAGGGTGACACAGAGGAGAAGAATTGTTGAATAAAGTCGTTATTTTTAAGCACACAAAAAGTATTCTTGTAGCTTCATAAAATTAATGGCTGAACCCCTGATTTCACATTGACTACTGTGTCGATGTTTTTAGTACCTTTTCTGGACCTTGAACGTGAAAGGACCCTTGCTGTCTATGGAGGGTCAGAGGACATCAAAAATATCTTAATTTGTGTTCCGAAGATGAACGTTTGGAACAACATGAGGGTGAGTAATTAATAACAGAATTTTTATTTTTGGGTGAACTATTCCTTTAGTATCACCACAAATAATAGGCCAGGCCGATAATCGGTCAACCCCTAGTGTTAACGCATCTGCTGTGCTACAACACAGCTCTTAGAAAATGGGTGACTAAACTGGATTTTGCAATTACATATACAAAAAGTAACAACCCATTGCGAGGTAAAATAGAAATGGAGAAAGACACAAGTGGTCTTGAAGAACCACAGCTAAAGCAAAAGTTAGAAACATTTTGCAAAAGTAAATATTCAGCATGGGCACCTCCATCCCTGAGACAGTAGAAATCACAGGCCCAACACACATGTTGAGCAAATTTGTTTGGAGATTTTACCTCGAAATGTGCACACAAACAGCTTAAAAAGTGTCCTATCAGACGGCAGCACGCAGGAAGTTTGGGTTTACCTGTAGTATGTGTGTTTCTGGTGCAGATGGTGCAGTGAGAGAGAGACTGAGAGCGATGGGCTGGCACAGAAGCGTGGCGTGTGCGCCAGCGTAGGAGACTGAGTTAAGCGGGTTGCCGATGGTTTCTGTGAAAGCAGGGGATGAGTTTTTTGTCTTTTTTTTTTTTTTTTTTTTTTAGCTGTAATCCCCCCTGGGCCGACTCCCGCTGCACCCCAGGGGGTGAGAGGGGTTTAGTGAGAGGGCGGGAGAGGAGTTGCTGACAGCACAGAGGGGAGATCCGGAACAGTGCCAGATCTCCACAGAGCCAGGCCCCGCTGAGACACACCTGCCCCAGCCACAGAGGCCCCCATTCTGGGCCTGTCCACAGCTGGGCCCGGGCTCAGAACCAACACCCCACTGACCACGCTAGCAAAAGACCAACGCCCCAACTGCTTTGGCTAATACTACGATAATGTTGACCCCGCTAGCACTAAGCTAGTAAAAAACTAGCTAGGGCTAGGCTGAACACCATTTCAGGCCATTTTAAGGTCAGGCCTGAAGAGGCTAATGCTTTGCTAACACCATGTTAGGTAGTGCTACAGATACTATTCTGGCAAAAAATGCACACCTTGAATAACGCTGTGCTTCACTGTGAGTGTAAAATCGCAGACTAGAAGTGCCATAAGGAACTAGCGAGAAATTGCACAATCCTCACACTTGTTTATCCGGTTTAGTAGTAACGGATAGCCATAGAGAGAAAGCGCTAAGCTCTTTGCCACGGTAACACTAAACAAAAACAAAAAGGTGAAGAAATAAAGGAGAGCCGGTTGAGAGGCAGTATGTTTGCCTCAGCACTGGGGGACATTTCGAGTGTCTTTCTCCCACCCGCCACAAAGGTTTTAACATCTTCACAGAGTGATCCTGCTTAAGACCTGCATTCACACACACGCACACACAAACATCGCAAATCCCACAGCTGCTGCTGAAACAATGACAGATTCAATTTCACAAAGACAAACGGCATCTTGGTGAGTTGGGGAGGTTTTGGGAGGGGGGGTGCAAAGGAGAGCGAGAAAGAGAGAGAGAGAGAGAGGGAACAGTGGTAAGTGAGTCTCTGTTAGTTATTGGTTTCAGTCACTGGTCAAAACTATTCTTTTCTTTTCTTCTCTTCTCCGGACTTTCTTTTGCAGCTTGAAAGATAAACCCAAAGAGGTCCAGCTGAGCAGCAGGCCTTGTTCACAGCAGTAGAGCTCTTTGAGCCAATTTTCCAGCTCAGAGAGCAAACAGTGAGAGAGAGCGAGAGAGAGGGGGACAGTGAGAGAGGGAGAGAGAAAGGGAGATGATGATGAAGGCAATCTATGAAAGTTCTTGCTGCTGAGTCTCCGCTCTTCTGGTGTGTGTAAATGTGTGCGTGCGTGTGTGTGTGTGTGCGTGCTACTCAGATGCTTGTCAGGCCGCTGTGGCATGAAATCAACACAGAAGCATTCGCTCTACTGCACCTGCACATGCCCAAGAATTTAACCCGAGAAATCACATTCCACTCGGACCTTTTCTCTTCATATATAACATGGCCTGGAATCATAACAGCAGCCATGCGCAGAAAAATGACAGAGATTGAAACCATTCCACATGAGCCTTCGAAAATCAAATCAACACTGACCGAGAGCCACTGAGTAAGGAATACATTCAAAAAAATGAGGGGAATACATTTAGCAAAAGGACAAATACCTCAGTCAAAAAAGGTGTTTGTGTCAAAAAAAATGTCTGGGGTCTGCCAGATATATAAAAAAAAAAAAAGTAAATAAAACTTTCATTCAGCAAGGATGTGGCAAATTAAACAAAAGTGACTGCAAAGACTTGTATAATGTAACAAAAGATTTCACTCAATATGATATTAAGTAAAGATCATGTTCCATGAAGATATTTTGTAAGTTTCCTACCATAAATATATAAAAGCTTAATTTTTTATTAGTAATATGCATTGCTAAGAACTTCAGATTCCATGATACTTTTTTATTTAAGGAATCTTTGAATTGAAAGTTCCAAAAAATAGCGTTCATTTGGAACTTTCAATTCAAAGATTCCTTAAATAAAAAAGTATCATAGTTTTCTCAAAAATTTGAAGCAGCACAACTGTTTTCAACATTAAAAATAATAAAAAGAAATGCTTGCGAATCAAAAAAAGTAAACATAGCAACATTAGACATTATAAGTGCATTTGTTAGTATGTGTGACCCTGGACCCCAAAACCAGTCATGAGGATACATTTTTTGAAATAGAGATTTATATATACCTGAACGCTGAATAAATAAGCTTTCCATTGATGTATGGTTTGACAGGACAGGACCATATTTGGCTGAAATACAACTATTTGAAAATCTGTGCAAAAAAGTCCAAATACTGAGAAAATCACCTTTAAAGTTGTCCAAATGAAGTTCTTAGCGATGCACATTACTAATCAAAAATTAAGCTTTTATATATATTAACGGTAGTAAACTTACAACATATCTTCATGGAACGTGATCTTAATATCGTATCGAGTTTTGGCATAAAAGAAATAATTAATTTTGACCCATACAATGTATTTTTGGCTATTGCTACAATTATACCTGCGCTGCTTGTGGTCCAGGGTCACATATAGTTTGACAATTTAGGTCGTGCGAGACCATTTGTGGCTGTAACATTGCTCAAGAACACTGCAAAAAAGTCTCATTTTTTTTTTTTTTTATTTAAGTTTAAGAATTGTTTAGATATATTGACTAGAAACAAGACAAAACACTAAGTAAAATAAGCCTTTTTTTGCAGTTCCTTTAAAAAAAAACGTGGACGTCCCTGAAAGTTACTGACTCCATGGTTCATGTGTGATGTCTGGAGAAATTTTTGAAATTTTAGGCACAGGCCTAAAAACTGTCAAACCGTTTCTCATTCCACACTGAGTAAACAGGATGTGTTTGGTTGAAGACACAAGAAATGTGGCAATTTGTAAATAAAGTACAGATGCCTGGTAAATATGCCAGATCAAACGAATGAAAAGAGAAGTGTTCTGAGAGAGATAACAGGATATTCAACAACATCTAATGCGCACGGAAAACATAACAACAACCACCCCAATATGCAAAACAACTACCAAAAAAAAAAGAAAGAAAAGAAAAACGAGAATATCATCAAATTCTTACTGAAAACATAACCACCTCAACATGCAAAATAAGTGTGTATGTATAAAAATGTTTTTTATTAAAATCATTAAATTCTAGGAACAGGGGAATTGATTATAAATGTTAAACGTTTGCATAAATAAGTGTGTGTGCACGAGTGTTTTTCCCCGTGTGTCTCTTGGCAGTGCTTATCTGCGAGGGGTAAGAATTAAGACCACATAGGGAAAGAAAGCGTACTTTTTAAATGCTGAAGACTAAGCAGAAAATGGGTTTAGCATGCAGATAGCAAACTTAACAAAGGGAACATATATATGAGGCAGAATTGATTGAAGTGTGTGTCTGTGCGCCGAGCGAACCGTTTGATTCACCGCTCGCGTCTTACATAAACTGCTAGCTTGATTTCACACCACGGATCTGAAAATGACAACAAACACTTTAATTAGAAACGATGAAGGCGAGAGACACTTTAATGTTTTTTAACCGTAGAAAAATGAGAGAGAGAGAGAGAGAGAGAGGGGAACAGAGAGACAAAGAGAGAGAGGAAAATAAATAGGTGAAGGCCCAAGATAAATCCAGGGTTCATTTCCAACCAGAGCAATCCAGCGTCGCTCCACGCTGCCCCCTTTTTATTTTTTTATTTAGCAGTTTTCTACCCCTTGTTTGTTTTCATTTGGCGCATTCGCGATTGGAAACGCAGCTCCGTTTACTCGTCTCTCTCATCCCCTGCTCTGCGAGTGAAGATTTTGCATATGTTTAAAACCACAGTGCAACGTTGGGAGCTTAAGCATTGCTTGCTGATTTTTGAATCGTCGCCATTCGACATTAAACAGTGCTGAGAGGGACTGGAATGTACAGTAGAGAGGGAAAAAGGACAGAAATGGAGCTTTTTTCCTCGTTTAAAAAAAGGAATAGTACCTTATCAGTCTCCTAATAAAAGTGGTTTTAATTTAAGTTCTATTTCTGTTTTATTATGTTTCACTGCATGGGGTCGTCATGTTCTAATCATATAACTAGTTGGAGAGCCGAAAACATACTACAATGAAAGAGTGTCAGCTAAAGAGGAAAGGGGTTGAAAGGTCAAAGGTTGGCTGTTGACGTAAAGAAAAAGTTCAAGTGAACAGTCTGCGAGTTACAGCAGCTCATTGAGAAACACAATGGTGATTGGTAAAGCATGACAAAAGAAAAAAATGAAAGGTAAAAGACTGGGACGAAAAAGGGATTGACAATCTTTCCGAAACCTTGAGCAGTGGAGCATTGCGAGGGCATTATTAAAAGTATTTATATTATTTAGGAGGTCACACCCTGGTTATTATCTGACCTTCAAGTTCTCAAAATCTCACTCTCACATCATTCAATTTCATCACTCAAAAAAACATTAGTTCAGACAGGATAAAAGGCCAACCCTGAAGGAACGTCAGCATCTGCTTACCGTAAGCCCTGGTGTATCCGAGCAGGCGAGCAGCACCAGGTTGGCCCTGTCCACTGCACTAGGGATGGGAGACCAAGGCCTAACCTCCTCGTTACAGAGGGGCCACCAGCACACGACCACATCCTGAGTCCGGTTCAGCCCCACGCGGCGCTCCGCTCGCCGTCCTCCACCAGGTAAGTCCACCACTGAAACCTGTGGAAGAACAGCAGCCGTAAAGGAATCAGACCACAAAACATCTATAAAACATGATCTTAACTCTTCTGCATAACGCAATACAGCTGCATGCTGCTTTATTAATGTGGCTTGAGCTGCTCCAGGTAGCAGGGCATTGTTATTTTTTTGTTGGGGCTTTTATTAAATTCATTTGAAATAGCCACATTTGGTCTGCACTTGGTGAGGTGTTTGATAGTAACAAGGTATTTGTGTTACTGCTAATAAGATCTCTAGATGCTTTTACTTTGGTAAACCTCAGAAAATAAATTAATAAATAAAATATTACTCTCCTCCCATAAATTTTGTATCCGGAAGGGAAACACCTACAAATGCATATTCAATAAGGTCAGGCGTAAAAATAACTGTCCACACCTTTTCAGCGCTAATTCTTCACTGCACGTCTTCAGTAAATCCTGACAGTACTTTTCTAACGCCAAAAGATGGTTTGTGCTGGCGCAAGCTGTTGGTAAAACTGGCACTATATCTCACAGTGTGACTGTATTAGGGATCGACCAATTATCGCCTGGCTGATTATCGGTGCTGATATTAAGCATTTTTTTTAGTTAGCGATTTCAGTCATTTTCGAAACCGGTTTGCCGATAAAATAATTTAAAAGCATTTAAAAAGGTTTTGTCAGAGCCCTTGTTATCCTTAATTTTTACATTCATTTTCATTTTTACACCAGACTTATATATTAGGGGTGTAATGATCATGTATTTGGGGTGGAACATGTATTTGTACTGAACTGTTCAGCACAAGGGTTTCGGTTCGGTACGCATTACAAACTGAACGATCCGTTGGTCTATTCATATTACATTTGGAAAATAAAAGAGCTTAAAATATGTGAAATATAATGTACTCTAGTAGGGCTGTGACAGTGTGCTTTCCCTCTTTTCTTCGCTTTTAAATAGCTTGTAAATGCCTCTGTGCATTTTACTTTCACTTTCAAATTAGCAGCATTTCTGCGTCAATTAATTGAATCGACAACAACAAAACAGTACGACAAACTCAATTAAACATTTAAATGTTTAGATACATTAAACATAGAATATTTAATTTATTAACAAAATTACAAATACAAATACACCATGCTATAGGTCTAATATATAATTAACAAATAACTTACACAAAGTTTAAATATAAAACACTGAAAATCAGCAAACACGGTGGAACCAAATAAATTAAACAAATTTCTAAAAACAAATATTAAATTTTTTTAAAAATCATCTTACATAAACAGCAAAAGTCAAAAGTTATACTTTGTGATGTTAGTTTTTAATAAATAAAAAAATAAATAAAAATTAAGGAAATTTCTCTGCCATTTCTTTGTTTTTGCTGTATCGAAAACGTACCGAACTGTGACACCACTGTCGTACTGAACCGAACGTGAATTTTGTAAACCGTTACACTCCTTATATATATTAATATATATATATATATTAAATTTGCAGCACAGATCAGTCCCAAACCACCCAAATTTACAGGTATCTAATAAAGGCCAGTGTTTTGATGCTGACTAAGTCTGACTACCAAATTTCATTAAAATGAGCCGCACCTGATTGAGACACACCTGTCATTTGGCTGATGCACAAACAGCTTTAATCAAGACTGTCTAGCCTTAATGTAGACACAATAATTGAGGTATTCAAAACTAGTTCCTTTGAAGGGAAGTTAAATCCACTATCTGTTTATGGGCCTGCAATAATAGTTCAGTAAGGAGCGATATTTTCTCCTACACCGCACCACTGTCTCATACCGCCGCATTAAACTCTATCTCACATCTGCGGCGGCTCATCATGTGCTATTTCAGCAGTTCTGGGCTGAGGTTTTAAAGCAGGCCAGGGTTTTTTTTCCAAGACCCTTAATGCTGCACATAGTACGAATAAATGGCATGAAAATACGATATGGCTCTTATAGAGTCAGTGCCTATTCATGCAACATAATAGCAGTCATTTCCATATACTTCATTCTGAAAGGCCTTATCAAAAGAGCAAACACGGAGTCTCTCTTTATGTCAACAACTCTATCTGTGCACAATAGGGAGGACTAGAAATGTACCACAGTCTGTCCGTGGCAACAAAAACTGTTCATCATTTAACCTTGACCTTCACAGACTGTGCCCGTACAGACTAATCGTGCATGTTAAGTATCATCTTGCATGACAATGATTTATATAAGATTAATTAACAAACAAAAAACAAAGTAAACCAGTACAGACTGTGGGAAAATAACATTCATCTCTCTCTGTCTCTGTCTGTCTGCCCTCCCCCAAAACTTGATTCCCCATCTCGCCTGTGCTTGCTGGTCAGCAATAATCAGACCCTCTTTCTGGAGGATTAGGCTCAAAGCTTAGTCCAGTGGAGCAGGCAGTGGATGGGGCCGGCCGGGCTGGGATGAGGGGGGGGTGTGGTGGGCGGGGGTGGTGTCGGGAGGGAGGGCAGGGTTTGTGGGGGGGTGCATACGGTTCCCCCTTATCAGAGCCATGCTGCTGGAGCCAGCCACACCGCAGGAGAGATTGCTTTCATACTCAGGCTGCCGTCGCAACAAAGCGCTCCAGTAATGCGATAATGTTCGGGTGCGGAGGGTGTTAAGAGCCTGATGTATTTATGTATTGTGTTTAGTCCATAATCAGACCCATCCAAATTGTGATCTCCGCACACTTGGTCTCCGGCCCATTAAAATGAGGTTAATGCTTTCAAAAAGAAAACGAATAAAGATTTTTTTTTCTCTTAAATTCCGTTATGAATTTTTTTTTAGACAAGTTGCTTTGGAAAGCCAGTGAATGAATGGGACGGAGAATAAAGAATGGAGTGATCACCTTCGTTTCCTCTGAAGAGGAGGAGATGGACTTGACCTCACCCTCCAACCCATACACCACTGCTCTTCCAGCGACAAACTGCATAGCCGTGACCAATTTTACAGAGCGGTAATAATTCACATCTTACAATATAGATAGTATATCTTCTGTTCTTCTGGCTCAAACAGTAGAGCATGGTGCTAGCAACGGCAAGGTCATGGGTCTGATTGCCAGGAAATCCAAGAACTAATTAAATATATAAAATACCTTTTTTATATACAATACATTTTTTTAAATGTTCTTTGAAATATAAAAATATAAAATTTCAAAAAATAAATATGCTTAGCAAGGCTTATCAAAAATACTGTAAAAACAGTATGATTGTGAAGTATTATTAAAAATAAAAATAACGGTTTTCTGTTTTAAAATATTTTAAAACGACTGTTCAGAAATCATTCTAATATGCTGATTTGGTGCTCAAAAACATTTTTTAATAATATGTTGAAAGCAGTTGTGCTGCTTAATATCCTGTTTGGAAACCGTGATACATTTGTGACCCTGGACCACAAAACCAGTCATAAGGGTCATTTTTTGATTACTGAGTATTATGCATTCTGGAAGCTGAATAAATACGCTTTCCATTGATGTATGGTTTGTCAGAATAGGACAATTTTTGGCTTTTGAGATACAACTATTTGAAAATCTGCAATCTGAGGGTGCAAAAAAATCAAAATATTGAGAAAATCACCTTTAAAGTTGTCCAAATGAAGTTCTTTGCAATGCATATTACTAATCAAAAATTAAGTTTTAATATATTTCCAGTAGGAGATTAACAAAATATCTTCATGGAACATGACATGATCTTTATTTAATATCCTAATGATTTTTGTCATAAAAGAAAAATGGATCATTTTGACCCATTCAATGTATTTTTGGCTACTGCTACAAATATACCCGTATGACTTAAGACTGGTTTTGTGGTCCAGTGTCACATTTTAGGATTCTTTGATAAATACGAAGTTCAAAATACAGTATTTATGTAAAAATTGAAATCTTTTGTAACAACGTCTTTACTGTCACTTTGTCTTTTTACTGCCATTTATGTGTTACTGACCCCAAACTTCTAAATGGTAGTGTGCCTTGAGGGAAATGTAATGTAAATTAATTAAATATAAAACAGATATTTAAATATTTGACCTTTTTAAATAAAAGCATCTGTCAGTGCAGAAATAAATCCCAATGCAAATGCAGAAATAAATGCATAATGCAAATCTTTACTTTCAAATTTCATTTATCTCAAAACAAAGAAACGATTTTAGTTCCTTCTCTTCAGGTTATAACAAGACCTTTGATGTGGGAATGCAGTGTGTAATGTGCACACTAAAAACTGCTTTGTGCAGTTAAGGCTTCTCAAATTTCAAATGATACTGTGTTTTCAAAAAAGCATTTTTTTCTTTTTTACATTTACTGGATGAATAACAACTACAGTACTACAGCAATTACACAACGATATCCAACTGCCTGCGCTTTTTAAATAACAAATTCAAATTTTTGCAGGTTTCTCTAATTTAATTAACAAAAATAGAGACGGGAAGAACATTTGTCAGGCACATAGAGATGTACTGTCATAAAGGATGTGATCTCTCTATAAAGAGAGGAGTGCTGTGTGTTTGGACCTGATGTTCCCCACAGGTGTGCATTAGAGAGGAGCTCCAGTAATCACAGTGTTACCTGTCCCAGCGGTAAAAGAAAGCAAGTAAAGCCAGGCAATTATTAGAGCTAAAAGCCCTGTGGAAAGAGCCAGACCAGCCTCATTAAAGCTTTTTAATTGAAAGCAGGAGAGGCTGTGCTGCCTTTCCTCCTAAAATGTGCTAATGCGTGTGCATTGAAGAGCGTGCGCGTGTATGTCTTTGGGCAAGCGCTCAATAGATGCGTGTATAAAAGGTATGTGCATGTGTGCGTGTGTTACCTTAATCTCCGCAGCTGTGAGTTTCTCCATGTGTCGTGCTAACTCAGGTGAGCTCTGGTTCTTCCTGTTCAGGTAAACCTGACACACCTGACTCTTCTCCATCAGCGAGAACAGCAGGAAGCGATCGCCGATCACCGCTGAAAATCACAGAGTTAAAGGTCAAAACTCAGATGATCTTGTGAGACTACAGACTGACTCAAATGCTAATTTACCCTTTGGTGGGTACTTTTCTTTGACTTATACTGTTTATATACAAACCTAATGACATTTATTGTCTGTCTAAACCAGTACCGACTGTTGGCTAGTTCAAGTAATGCTGTGATTTCAGGTTTTACTTAGTGAGGATATTTGGTCCCCACAACATAGGTAAAGTCTGACCAACGTACACAGAAATGCAAAAAATGAATAATATTCGTAAGTGTTTAATTCAGGGCAGTAGTTTAAGAGACTAATAAGGAGTCACAGAAGAGGGAGAGAGAAAGAGAGAGACTGTAAAGCCTGTAGGGTACGCAGCTTTCATGTTAAAGAGAGACATTTGCAGTGAAACTGTTGACAAGCTCTCCACACTGTGATTAGCAATTAACCTTCCCTTCCTAAAAAATTAATCTGTTTATGAAACCAATTAAACGGCAGAAAAATTAATACAAGCCATTCAGAGAATCAGGTTTAGTTGAGGATGATATTCAGGGCTGGAATTTCCAACCTTAACAGCAATTAGAGACGGAATATCAGCGCTTCTGCAGTAATTATGAATCATCTCACATTCAAGCATAAAAAGGGAGCTCATTTCAAAGGAATAGCGTGTTAAATGCAGTAATTCTACCTTCGTTTTACCAAGTTTTACTTTAGCAAGTCTTCAATAACAAAGAAAACATGCACATTTGCAAAACATATTGAAAAACGAAACTTAAAATGCTGTTAATGTGTTAAGAAATGTCATATATTTTTTGAAAACTGAAAGAATGATTTTTGCTTAAACCAAAGTTTTTAGTGTAGCCACTCTAAGAGGCTCAAGAGTGATTTGGAAAAGCTAAATGTAAACAATACACTCTATCAAATTAAAAGTGATTATTTAAATGATGTATTTTCCCTTTGGAAAAGAAAAACATGGAATACTCAGCATGCTTTTAAAAGATTACAAACATTCCAGAAAACATTCTGACGTATTAGCGTTCAGTAATCATGGCCAAATTAAGGAGAAGATTCCATGATAATCCTTTAAAAAAAAATGTAAAATTTGTGTCCAGGGGCTAGTAAACAGGTTTTGGAACATGTAAGCAGCGGGTTAAATCTCAATAAATCAATAAATTCCTCTAAATCTGCTTAGTTAGTTAATACTCCATTCCTTTAAAACATGTTTACAGCGTTGTCTAAAACGCTTACGAGCAGTGAAATTAATTTCTAGAAAAATATAATACAATATTTGATGATGTTTTGGTTATTCAACTGTAGGTCATTATGCTTTGGGTATCTCTAATGGACTTGATACCATTTTTTTTTAAAAAACAACCGATCGTTTTTGCTAGATGGGATCTGGCTGGGATCGTTTAGAAGCTTCATTTAAACTGCATTTTGGAAGTTTAAACTCGTGGGCACCATAGAAGTATAGCACATGGAGAAAAATCCTGGAATGTTTTCCTCAAAAAACATAAATTTCTTTATGACTGAAGAAAGAAAGACATGCACATCTTGGATGACAAGGGGGTGAGTAAATTTTGGAAGTGAACTAATCCTTTAACCTGAGACTGTACTAACAAAACAGTTATAGATGAGGTACAGATAATTTGTGGGTCAGAAATGTGTGTTCTTCACAATCACAGGCCAATAAAAGTTTTTGATGTCTCTCTTTGTACTACAGCACTCACAAAGTAACTTCATCAAGGCCAGAACAGGTCTGACTGCGTGTGTGAAACTAACTGAATAAGTGACAGATGTAGAAGCCCTCCTGGCACCCCCACTCTTACACTCTCTCTCTCTCTCACACACACACACACACACACACACATAATTACTCTGGTAATTAGGGGCTCTAGGGGCCTGAATGGCACTCTATGGGGGGCTACTAGGAAAAGGGAAGGGGTGGGCTGACAGAGTGAGAGAGAGAAAAAGAGCGAGAGAGGTTTGTCAGGTATCTAGAGACCTGGCACAGAGAGCATTAGCCATATAAGCTCTAAACAATACATGATATGAGAAAATAATTAGCTGATTTGGGATAGTGTCCAATTTCACAAACCAAAAGTAAGACAAGGAGCCATGTCTGATTCCCCTGAGATTCAAGAGGAACCTTAATGTGTACATGGTGTGTGTGTGTGTGTGTGTGCATGTGTCCGTGCCTTTCGAACTTCCTTTGGGAGTAACGGAAGAGGGAGAAACAGAAGGGACTGGCGTTCGTGACCTGTGGGTGTGCATGCCGCCCAGGCCCATGCTGGGAAAATGAGCAGTGAGCGAAACTGCAAGAGAGGAGAGAAAGAAAAGAAAAGAGAGAGGAAGGGTAGCGTGCAAGAGTGCATTTACTCACCATCGCTGATGGTGTCAGCAGGTAGTCGCCCCACTAGCGTTCTGTCAATGGCCACCCGTTCAACCTGAGCTCCGCCCAGGATAAGGGTCACCAACACACCTGATCTCAACAGCAGCTACACACACAGTAACGAACAATGACACATGCTTCGGAAATTATGACTGTAAATCAGAGTACAACACAAGTACATTCAAATTGTTCCCACAGACTACTGAATACTGAATCATATTCTGTTAAAACTTTCTTTTGCAGAGCACAAAATAAGGAAGTTTCAGCTGTTGGAATCAATATTATGAAAATCAAAACTTTCAAGCTCTAAATCAAAACACTGATGAACACATGCACACAAAAGTATATCAAATGTGGTGATACAAACTATAGGAACTAATAAGGTTTGACATTAGTTGTGCTTTAGAAATTTGTGACACCATCTTTGATGTAGTGTGTGAATGTGTTTATCAATGCTTTGATATGGAGTGAATAAAGAGTGGAATAAAGTATTAATATGTTCATCATACAATGTGATCGTATCACATCAAAACTGTTTGATCAAATCATTGGAGCTGTATGGATTACTATAGGTTTGGTGAAATAAGACTTAACTTCCATGATTAATATTTGCTGTTTAACGCAGAAAAAACATTAACATAATTGTTTTTTCAATTACTGAAGTAAATATGCTAAAGTCTCTTCCTCACATCCATTGGTTAGTGTGACAGTTTTAGCTTCATTTTTAATTAAAAGTTGTTTAAAAGTTTAAATATTTTAATGTTCTGTAATTATATCTATAAAAAATAAACAATCTTTAGTCCTGGTTTTCAATATTTTAAATACCGTTCCATAAAATAATGTTAAAACATTTTAATGATTACAAATTTTATTGTTAGGTGGGATTAATTGTGAATTGTGTAATTATACACTGTAAAAAAAAAAAGTGTTTCAACTTAAAAAAAATAAGTGTTCGTGCTGCCTTAAAATTTTAAGTTTAATCAACATGAAATGTTAAGTTGTACTACATGAAAACGTGGATATTTGAATTGAGTAAACTTAAAATTTTGAAGGCAACACAAAAACACTTACTTTTTTGTTGAAATAACTTTTTTTTTTTTACAGTGTAGACCAATTTGAAGTAGACGTCACAGTTACATCACCTGCAGCTGCATACACATTGTGGTGGCAGAAAAATACTCGTAACAAGTGGGGGGAAATGAGTAAAATCCATGGAATAAGAGAAAAAATTTGAAGCATAAAATTGATTTAAAGAATTTGTCTACATAATATTCACACATGCAGTTCATCGGGGGCATATTGTATTAGCCCTACAGTTACAGCATGAAATACTGTTTAAAACTATAACATTTTACATATCATTTACCTATTTTATCTCACATTTCCGACTTTTTTCTCGCAAATGCAAGTTTAAATCTACTACTTTTGACTTTATAACTTGATTTAACTCACTAATAGCAAGTTTGTCAATTTTGAGGGAAAACCCCCCCAGAAGTGTGGGATATAAATCATAATTCTGAGCCGTGGGGAAAAGAAAGAATGACTAGGTGATTTTTCTTATCAGAATTGAGATATAATCTTGGAATTGTGGGGGGAAAAAAAATCAGAATTTTGAAATATAAACTTACCTTTTTTATTATTTTATTCCATGGCTTCCATATACTGCTACATTAAAACTTATTTTCTGCCATCAGATAAGCTCCGCCCACAAAAAACATCATCACTGTTTGCAAACATGCAATTAATCATTTTTAAATGATTAGAGCACTACTTTTAATGTCCCATTGGTACTTTTAATGGTCCCATTAACTTTCCATAATATCGACAAAAACAGCTGAAACATCCTTCAAAATATCTTCTTTTGTGTCAGACAGGTTTGGAAAGTACATGCTTTAAGAATATGACAAAAATCTCTAAAAATTGCTTGCTGAAATAAGGGGGAACTTAATCTCTATATCATGTCAACAGGTGATAAAGGTCACCGCGTCCAATCAGGCCCTGCTGCTGTGCAGAAAAAAACATGTCTGACGACAAAAAAATGAACAAGGTTTGGTCTCCCTGACCTTTTAAAACGGCCAAAATCAAGCACTTTAGGTGCTGAAAATGTGTGCACATGTGGCTGAAGAATTCATCCACACTGAATGAAAAACCGCTGGGCTAGAGTGATGTGCTTGGAGAGGGAATCTTTTTGATCCCAGAGATAAATTCCCCAAGAGTATTTGACACAAACAGTCTGCATATGCTCATTGCTTGACCTCTGCTACACGAGCCAACTCATGCCAAGAAGGCCTGATGCCTGCTGGGTACTGGTGCATGCTGGGTAAGGTACCTGACAGCACTGTTTGCTTCTCCATCTGACACTCATGACCGGGCATGACTGCAGCAGCTCCTGAGAGAAAGAGAGACAGAGAATGTATAGTAGGAATGAGTAGATGCCGTCTGAGCATTTTCAGGGTCAGGTTTAGAAGGATGTTTCCAGTTTCAGATATGGAGAGGCAGCAAAAATGAGCCTGAGTCGGACTGAACAAAGCTAGGTTTGTGTGAGAGAGCCAGAGGCAGAGAGAGAGAGCCAGCTCACAGTCCCAATCATCCCCCTCAAATATCCCCCACGATGACAGAGAGGCACCCACACAGGTGCTGAGAGAGAGCGAGCGAGTGAGCGAGAGAGGTCGGGGGGATTTTCTCCTTCCTTATGAAAAGAGAGAGAGAGACAGAGAATGCTCCTATTTGTTAATCGGACTGCAGGAAATGTAAACAAATACCTCTAGTTCCTTTAGGGCATCACGCAGCTTCTCCGGGCGACGGTTACTAAGGAACCACGGATAACCCCGACCTGAGTGATGGAAAGAGAGGGAGAGGACGCAGGTATGAAATGCAACGTCATCGGAGGCAATAAAAGACAGCCAAAAGAATGTGTTTTTGTGTTTGTAAGAGCGAAGAGGATTGACCCTGAAATACAGCTCCACCTGAGGTCACCCTACAAATGAATCTGAGCTGACAGCTCAAGAATTAAATCCACTCATTTCCATCCTGATGATGATTTGGGTACAAACACATGGGACGCATACAAACAGGAATGAACAGGAAAATAAATGATTGTTAAAAAAGTTAAGAAAGTCTCTCCCTTTTTGGCTTCAAGCTGAAGGACTGTTCTAACTAATCATTTCCAAATGTATTTATAGGTTTATCTTATATAAATTTAAATAATAATAATTAATAATAAGGTATATTTAACATTAAAATATAATAAGTAAAAATATTTTATGGTGGCTTTATATATTTTAAGACTTAATTAATATTAATAATTTATTAACATTGTTAAAACTTATATTTACGTGAGTTTTAAAAAGTAAAGAAAGGAAAAAAAAAAAAAAAAAAAAAAATCACATTTGGATTCAGGCTTTATGCTAAATCTAGTCTTTTTAAAAAGCAGATTCTACATTGTTCTGTATTTCTTCCACATAAAACTCTAAAACACTAAAAAACACAAAATTAACATTTTCCCTGAATCTACAAATGCAAAGTGTAGTTAATAAACTGCCTCTTTCTTTTAATGTTTAAAACATTTCTCAATTTTCATTAGCTAAGATATTTATTTTCATGATTTCTCTCATGTTGTAGACAGAAGGGATTTAAAAGCGAAATATTAACTAATAGCGCAACAGAGGCTAAATTCAGTGTAACGTCGCAGTCTCATTCAATCAGCGCTCCCTGAGTTAGCACAGTCACCCGAGGGGAGAACTCAAAGTTACCATAACATATTAAACACATTAAATACGCCACTCCAAAATGCCTCGTTCCGCTCACAAAGCCCCCCAAATTTCCGCTTAGATCTCAGTCCCTGTTTCCCTCTGGAGCAAACCAGCGAAGGGAGAAAAAAAGAGAAAGAAACGTTAATAGAATTCTCGGCTGAGTTCAATCTGTGAGTATGCGTTTGCATTTATGCATTAATACGTTCATCCGGGACAGGGACCCACGGAAATGGAGGAGGTCTGTTATTTGTTTTCTTAAAGATTCCGCAATCAAATCCAATCAGGGTTTTTTATTATTATTTCTACACCATTAAGAAACGTCTCCTGCCTTTTAGGAGTAAGAGGATGCAGAAATAAATGAATGCAAATGAAGGAGAGAGGGTGGGAGACGAGCAGGATGGGGGCGAGAGGGGGACGGGTCTGTGTCTCCTGATAAGGGTGTTTGTGTTTCTCTCGAGGGCGACGGGAGTTACCCCACCAGCAGGGTGAGCGGGTAGGAGGTAACTGGGCATTACAGTGGGAAGACACTGGCCATACTGCCAGTGAACATCTGACAACATCATAACTCAACTCCTATAATAAACTATTAAAAGGGACAGAATGAAGCTGTACTTGTTGTAAAACAAATACAAAAACTAAAAAGCAAAGAAAAAAGCTGCAATGGTTAAATGTGAAGCTGAAAGGAACGGCCCAGTCAAAAAATTAAACAAAAGCACCAAAACAAAAAAAAAAAAAAAACATGTTGCAACTTTATAACTCGTTTTTCCTGTTGAAAATTTCTATAAATTCACAATTCCTGTGCAAAAGATTGATAAATCACCATGGAATTGTCCATCAACGTGACTTTTTTCATTCCATTCTTCATTATTAATGTTGTGTCATGCTCATGAGGGTTAAAGAAGTGGAGGGAAAATGGAGTGATGTTTAATATTTGTCAGATTTGCACTAATGGGGCACTTCATTTCCCAAGCATCTGAAGCACAATTTAAATTAGGAACGGAATGAGTGTTGCTTCAGTAACATGCAAATCAATGTTCTTAAATAATGAGCTAATATGATCATTGACACGAAGGTTAATTGTTTGATGATGGATTACTTACTGTCTGCAAACTGCTGTTTCTCATTGTAGTAATGCTGATCTGTAGAAGCGGCTGCACAGAGAAAACACAGAAGAAAAAAAAAAAATTTATGATTTTTAAAATCTTTAGATAGGACACGAAACGTAGGTGTTTTGTCCCTGAGGAAAAAGCAAACTCAATTAAAAGACACTTTTCACATGCTAACCAGTTTACTTTGTCTATAATAACAATATCCAACAATGAAAACTCATGAAATCAAGCACTGCATTTATAGCTTTCTGTGATGGAAATGACATTTTAAATATTTTTGCAAAAAAAAAGCAGACAGCTTTGTCCTGCTAATGCCAATTTTTATAGCTGAAATACTAAATTACACACAATTAAATAATGTTTTCATACTTTTTGCATAATTTGACAAAATAACACCATTACTGGAAACAACACACAATTAAAGTACTGTTAAATCACATTTTCCTTAATAGCTCTTTATTGCTCTCAACTGACACTTTTGTCTACTTGGTAACCAAGAACACACGTTTTTAATAAAACTTTAGTGGTAGAACAGTTCGTTATGATGAAAATTATATAATAATTGCAGGACAGTTGTAATATCTGCAAAACTAAATTTGAGATAAATCATTTTCACACAATATTAAAATCGTGTGTGTGTGTGTATTTCACTCTTTGTTTAGATTATTACAGAGTTTAACATGTAATAATATATTTTACTATGAATTTTCATTGTTTAAGATTGAAAGTCTGTCTCTGGGTTAGGTTAAAACTATAAAATTTATAAATAAAAAATACTTGAAAAGTAGCAAAACACCTGATGTAACCTTCAAATATATATATATATATATATATATATATATATATATATATATATATATATATGTATTACGTATATATATATATATATATATATATATATATATGTATTACGTATATATATATATATATATATATATATATATATATATATATATATATATATATAAAATTCAATCTCTGGCATATATGGGCACTTTTATAGCAACACCCGTGTGTGTAAACACACCCTCAAGTGTCTTTCACAGCATATGGTCACTCAGTTGTCATCTTGCTCCAATGTGTGTGTTTGTCAGAAAGAGAAAAACACTGACTCATACAGTGAGAGGGACAGGTATGCCGACAGACGGAAATGACTGAGGGCAAGACCAAACTCCTGCTTTGTCAGCACGCTCTCTCTCCACTGTGCTGTAGTACCATACCTTAAGCCCCATCTCACCCCAGAGTCCCAGATCTCCAGCCCTCAGCGGCCCAGCCAGACGGCCCCCTTCCCTGCCTTGCTCTACAGGAGCACTGCCTCTCTCTGCTGGAGGCCTGGACCTGCTGGACAGCTCCAGGATTACTGCTGCTAATCAGATAAGGGCCATTCTGCCCCTGCCTGCCCCAGACACACACATCTGCTACGGGATAGAGGGGTGGAAAGAGCCCCCTTCCTCATGGAAGCATGGGTCTCCTTCGCCCTCTGCTGGAGGCCGTGAGAAACAGCAGGTACCACAACCAAACACAAACTCAATTTCTGAAAACATTCAAATTTATAGTGTGACTCTATAATGTATAAATGACGCACTACATCTTAAAGTCATAAATCAGTTGAGTTATTAATTATAAATCAATTGTTATAATGTTATGATTTCATTACGATACAGAAATCGTCACACACAAACTCACCATATAATTTTTTAAATGATGTTTGTGCTGTTTTTACAGATTTAACATTAAGACTTTGATCTTTATTATTAATAAACAGTAGGTATGGTAAATAAACCAACACTGCATTATTGTATTCCCCCTAAATTCTTGATTTTTTAAATCAATGAGACTTTAACCATCTGAAAGCCTTTATAACATGAAAGCATTTGTGTTTTTTCAGATAATAAGACTTTATCATAGATAAAACAACAGAACAAACAAAACCTTTCAAGTCTCAAGTCTGAAGTATTAAAAATGAATAACATAATTTTGTTATTGTTTAAATCAATAAGCTTTTCAGGTTTCAGAGCCAGCTGTGTCCTCTCATGAGGGGTCTGGATTATTAAATGTTTAATCTGCGACATGTTAAGAAACTTCATCAAGAAACCTGGTGGCACTTCATTTGCCCAGAAGCATTTAGAGAACATCTGTAACAGTGATGAGCAGGCACACACATGATCTGCAGACTTTTGCTAAGCTTATTTTAGGGGCACATCTTAAAATATTCAGAATATTCAAATGTAGCTAATAGCATTGCATGCTTTTTGGTAGCTCAAAGTATAATTAAATTAAATACCCAATTTTAAAAAATGATTAAAAGGGCGGGGAGATTTGTAGGACTTTGTGAATGATGGGTGTTACAATTCTGTGGAAATCTGCAGAGCTCTGTGAGTGAAGATTCAATGTGTCAACACGAGTCAAATACACTGAAGTAGGGGTGATCTGACCATCTGAATTGCAATTCTACTAATTTTGAGATGTTCTGAGAATATCCAGACTGGACTTATCTATTTGCTCAATTGAAAAAAAAAAAACACAGTGTTGCATTAAAACCTAAGTTAAAGTTTAAAACACTGCATCACTGTATGAATTAAATATACATTGTTTCTTATTAAAGTTATAAAGTGATTTATTCAAGAGCAGTGAGTGATTTTCTGTCTTTTTTTGTTTGTTTGAATAACATTAATGACACAGACAGCAGTTGGTTTATTAGGCTGCTGTCTCTTTAACACCGAATGCATGGATCTAGTATACTGACAAGCATCCGATTTCCTTTCCAGCTGACTGCCTTTATAAATACTTGCCAAGACAGACACATTTGACATATTTTGTGTGTATATTTGACTGTTTATGCACGCACCTGAAACCTCAAATATACTTTGCTCATCAGCTCATGTTGAAGTGTTTTCAGATATACCAGCACGCATGACAAAATACATAATAAAGACACAGGATATCATTTGGCAAGTCACAGTTATCTAGTAGGCAGTTACTGCTGTAGTTTTAACATTTTTACGAAGATGTAAAAGATCACAATCTCTGTGATTCACTTTAAAAGTAGACTGTCGACATCTTCAAGATCGATCACAATATAAAATCATCAGAACACACAACCCTAAAGTGTCCTTTAGTGAATTTCAATTAAGAATTCAAGAGAAATTTATACAGAAATACTGTGGTTCAGACAGGAAGACTGAAGTAAAAATATTTTTTTCTTCTTTTCTCATTTTCATTGCAGTCTAAGGAAAATGTTTCTGTTTCCCGACTAAGGTCTATATTAAAAATTATAATCAAACTTTGAAAATAAAAAAATGGTATTTAAGCCCATTTCCACCACTGAAATAAAAAATTAAGCTAACTGGGACTTTTTATCTCACAGTTTAGACTTTTTTCTACAAACTTGCAATTCTGACTTTTTTCTCAGAATTTTGAGATCTAAACTCCCAATTTTGAGAAGCAAAGTCAGAACTGTAAAATACAAACTCGCATTTGCAAGAAAAAAGTCAGAATATTTATATCCCATTATTCTGAGAAAAAAAGTCAGAATTATCTCACAATTCTGATTTTATTTCTTGCAATTGTGAGTTTATATCTCACATTTCTAAGGAAAAAAGTCAGAATTTATATCACGCAATTCAGAAAAATACAAAGAATAATGAAATGTAAAAAAGTCAGAATTGTGAGATTGAAACATGTAATTATTATTTTTTTTGTATTTTTTAGTGGCGGAAAGGGGCTTCCATAGAAATGTGAATGATTTAATTATGTATTTAATAAGACACAAGAAGATGCATACCTGGTTCTCCTTTTTCATAGAGTTGGTATGTACCAATATCTGTATCTGTGAAAAGGCAAATCAAAAGAGGGAATGAAATATCTTTGTTTCATCCGAATACAAAATTAAACACTGACTTTGTTAGCAAAAAACACCTAGAATGAGCACTGTCTAATACAAAAAATAAGTGAGGAGGAGGTTTGCACTTTTGGCTGTGGTAGATGAAATTTGATGTCCTTTAAGCAATGTCAAAGGAAACTGGATTTCTAAGAGAGCTGCAAGCACCTGGAATGTTTAACATTGCATTAGATTTACAGTTGGACTCTTCATGGACTGTGCACAAGTAAAGATGGACTACATCATTTCCATCCACCCATGCATCTATGTTGATGCATCATTTTTAAAGTTTTTATTCACTTCATTCGCTCACTCTCTCTCTGTCACTCAATAAACAGGTCAGGAGGGCTGGCTACAGGCGATAGAGCTTCAATCACATACAAATACTCGCACACAGATTGCAGAACACAACATAACGCATGTACACAAACATGCATGCATATAATCCACAACAACATGTTATCATGGGATTTTCCAAATAACTGATAACTGGACTCGTCTGTGAGAAAAAGAAAATACAAATTGCTCTTACACACACTTATAAGTACACCAGAACAGCCAAGAAGAAAAATCAAAGGGTGAAGAAGGAACAAACGTGCAAAGGTTACGAAAGGAACAGAGGATGCGAGGATTTTAACAATGAAGCATTATTAAAGAACAAAAGGAACGGCACGACAAATTGAAATGCTGTGCATTATGAAGTATTTATCACAAACTGCCTCTTAAAAGCTATAATTAAGGGAGCCATAAATTTAATTATAGGCCACGGAGCGTCTCTACTAAAAAGACTAACTGCTCTGGTGTAATAATAACCACCATAAGTGTGTGACACAGCAGTTTAACCGGCTCTGAAACAACTAATATTCGTTATTACGCTAGACAAAGCCAGACAGAGGCGTACGTGTGCATTTAATGAAGAAAAAAAGAAGACAGAAATGGGGAGATAGAAGAAATATACATACAAGAGGCAACCAAATGTGTGAAAGAGAGACTTTCGGTGTGTTTTAATTACCTGGGACTTGCAGGCTGTTCCTAAAGGACCACAAGTGCAGCTCCGCCAGGCAGAACGACATCTGATCGAACTCAAACAGGAGTCTGTCCAAACAGGGAGAGAGCCAGTGAGAAAAAGGAAGGGCAGACAAAACAATAGCGGAGATATGCAACAAGAGCCCTGCACTGTGTCTTTCATATCACCACAGAGACCTCGGAGAGCGGCAGAGATAGGGAGGATTGTTTTCAGACTATAACTAGTTTTTGGCACCTTTGGTCCACACTAAAAAAAAGAGCAGCGATTTGAGTTCATACACATGCAAAAAAACACATTAACTTAAAGGAAACGAAAAAGGATGAATCCACTACACAGATAAACATATGCATCTCAAGGGTGCTTACTGACACAACATGCTGGCACACACACCAGACTATGACACCACTCACACACTCTCTGTTTTCCTCAAACACACACACACACACACTCGCTCCTGCTGTGAGTCTGGGTTTGAGCCAGAGCTCTGTGCCAGGTGTCAGCACAGTGTGGAACACCTCTGCACGTCTCAACAAGGTGAACACACCTCTGTCTCCTCCACACACACACACACACTGTGACAACTCCCTGGACTAGTGGGGTACAACACTCTTTCTTTCTCAGACAGATGACATTAAAAAAAGATCTGTATATTCATTCCTACACAAACATTATGAGCCAGTCAACTACAGATGGTGTGAAAGCAAGCTGCAGAGTTTTTTTTTTCTTATTTTAGGAAGCTTCAGACTTTTGTAGGTAGTGGCTCCATCTTATGTTGCATCCATTTTAAATACTAATTTTGAATAACATTTATGCATTTTGCAGACACTTTTATCTTGGGAGGTATAATATATTGATACCACATCAGTTCTCTGCTCATATTAGGATTTTTTTAAGCATTGCATTTTACATTGATTATTTAATTGTGCATGCTTATTTTCTCTGTTTTTACATTTAGATTAACTTTGCTATCATCTAATGCTCACTTAAACTTAATCTTTAAAAACACTAATAATTTAATAACAGTTACATGTAATCTTTTGCAAATCTCATGATCTCATGATAATTTTTCATACTGTACAATATGAACATTGTGAGCTCTATATTATTTAAATGGAACATTATTTTACCATCAAAAAGATTTAAAGCAACATGGGGACCTCTCTTAAACTATTTGGAGGTAATGTAATGATTGTATATCGTGTAACCCTATTTTTTCCTGTAGATTTATTTTCCTCTACTTTAAAAATGATCTGGTTTATAAAGCAATGCTGAATATTGTCTATTTAATTATTTCAATAATTGCTCTGTATACATCACTGAGGCAGTTCAGCTGTTTTTGTATGCTTTTAATGTTTTCTTTTTTTTTTCTTTTTTATGTACAGATCCATCTTTTTATACTGAGGACAACTGAGGGACTCATATGCAAATATTACAGAAGGTTCAAAGGCTCACTGATGCTCTAGACAGAAACTAAATGCATTAAGAGCCGGGGGTGAAAATGCTTTAAATTTGGTACATTTAACATTTAACTTACATCAATTAGGGTACATTTAACTTATTTTGTCTTCTGGGAAACATGTGAGTATCTTCTGTAGCTTCTGAAGGGCAGTAATAAATGAAAAAATATGATATTTAGGCAAAATGAGAAAAATGTACACATCTTTATTCTGTTCAAAAGTTTACACCCCTGGCGCATTAATGCATCGTTAATCCTACTGGAGCATCAGTGAGCATCAGTTGTCTTCAGTGTGAATAGATGGATCTCAAAATCATACAGTCATTGTTGGAAAGGGTTCAAATACACAAAAATGCTGAAAAAACAAAGAATTTGTGGAACCTGAAGGATTTTTCTGAAGAACAGTGGACAAAGGAGAACTCCACTTCCAGAACAACAATTTACAAATAATTAATTCACCCCCTTGTCATCCAAGATGTTCATGTCGGTCTTTCTTCAGTCGTAAAGAAATTATGTTTTTTGAGGAAAATATTTCTGCATTTTTCTCCATATAATGGACTGACATGGTGCCCGATTTTGAACTTCCAAAATGCAGTTTAAATGTGGGATTGTTTGAAGCCGTATTTAAACTGCCTTTTGGAAGTTCAAAATCGGGGCACCATAGCAGTTCATTATATGGAGAAAAAATGCTGAAATGTTTTCCTCAAAAAACATAATTTCTGTACGACTGAAGGAAGAAAGACATGAACATCTTGGATGACAAGGGGGTGAGTACATTATATGTGAATCTTTGTTTTGGAAGTGGACTTCTTTAACTGTTTGGGACAAACAAGGGACTCATGAACAACTATCACTAAACAAAAAACACACCTGTAGATAGGGGATGTAAACTTTTGAACAGAGTCTTTTTTTTTAATGAGTTCAACTATTATTTTCTCTTGTGGGCTATATGTAAAGTCTTTTATGTGAAATATCTTATTCAGGACAGTACTAAATAAACAATAACATGCATTTTGTATGATCCCCCTTTTTTTGGTAAAATAATGAACATCTTGCAGATTCTTAAAGGGGGATGTAAACTTTTGACCTCAACTGTAGGCCATTTACCAGTGAAATGAATATTATTATGGTTTATAAGTTTCAGATAAAATTTTAATACTGGTACATTCAAACTTCTATCCAAAGGAAAAAAGTAGCCTAAATTAGCTTTTAGGCGAATACTAAACTTTTTTTAGTTGTTACAAAAATGCTAAGAAATGTGAGGACGGGGCAGTGTTCAAATCCTAAAAGTTAACTGTAAATACTGAATTAAAGGCAATAATTTAACTAGGTACGTTACAAACAGTATATGACAGAGTGGTATGAAATATCACAAATGTTAATTAAATTATTTCTTTTTGTATCAAAATAATCACTTTCAGCAATCAGTCATAGGAAATAGGGCATGTTGCAGGCCAGACACAATCCTGCAACACCCATACGAGCACTGTAGTGCTTGTGAACTGAAAGCTATGGCGCAGCTTCAGCAGAAACATGGAGTTTGACTGAGACCGAACAACTTTCAAATATCCTTGGTCCAGACGTCTATCCATCCATGTGACCTGTTTGGATGGCTAAAGGTTGCAGAAAAAATTAAATCTAATGTCATATTGAAGGAAGAGCAGCATCTCTGCTTTCTGTCTGTGTCACAGGGTTAGCGCTGAGCATGCCAAGTCTTATCTCGAGGCCTGGGCTAACAGAGGGGGAGAGGGAGAAAGAGAAAGAGAGAGGGGCAAAAAATTCTGCCACTTTCCGAAATAAATAAATAAATAAAATTTACCACAAACATAAAATAACGCTAAACCAAAAAAAAAAAAAAAGTGTTGGGAAAACGCTGTCCCCAGCACAGCCTCTTAACAAGTTTACTGACATAAGAGGATTCTTTCATCTTCTCGCTAGCTTTTAGAGCGAGTCAGCTCTTTCTCTCTCTCCCGACAGAAACCCAATTTCTCCACAGAGGGAGGAAGCTTCAATTCACACTTTGAGATGGACAGTCAGGCGGAAGACTCATTTTTGATGACCCTGTCTCAAAACGGCCACGATAAGCTAGAAAATGAGACAGAATTGCATCTTTATTTTTTGACACCGGGGTGACGCAAGGCTGCGATTCCCAGCACAGGCCGCAGAAGCACTTAGAGTGAAACAAAAAGAGACAATTGGTCTCATTGTTCCACCCAAATTAAGACATGAGAACGACCTGAATAGCAAATTAGTGAAACTGCTTATCAAAACACAGCGCACACTCCCTTCCTGGCACTCACCGGAGACACAGCGTTCCCCGTGCGCTCATTCGCAGTGTCAGCGGGCACGTCCCAGAATGCCGCGCTGCAGATGCCACAGTATCGTGAACACAGCAGCGCCGGCCGGCCGTGGCAAGCTGCTGAAGTGGCCGCACATTTGCATGCGTTAATAGGCTTTTATTGTGCTGTGTCACGAGCAAATTAAGAAGCAGTATTTACTGATCTGGGGAAGAACAAAAGAGAGGTCAGCCAGTGGGACAAACACAACCCCTCTACCCCACACACTGAAGCACAGCTTCAATTTGTTCAGCACTGAGTGTTTTTGAAATGGCTTTTTGAGAAATTGTGATTGATTGTTTAATAGACTATCTAGGAGTTCCTTGTAATTGTTTTACTGTTTTGTTTCAGGTGAATGTATGTAGAGAACATCAGTTGTTTGTGGAGAAAGGGCCACTTTTTGTGCAGTGCATGACTGAAATCTGCATTTGCAATTGTGGTTCTCCTTTTTCGCCATGCCGAGGTCATCTCATTGAGACCGGCCAGCTTAGAGAAAAGAGAGAAAAGTGTAAACATTTTTTTTTTTAATGTGTGAAAAACACTTAAGTATTCCTTTGAGAAATCTGACAAGTGCATCATCTGCCTGTGACAGGCCTCTTCTGTGTCTATGGTGAGTATATGAGGCAAAGGCAACCAGTTTATGAATAATCCAAAGAAACAAAAATAAATAGTCTATCTTCCTTTTTTTGGGCAGCATCACAAAATCTCCACAAGTAGGCCTGTCACGATAACAACTTTCTGTTGTGTGACATATTGCCCCAGAAATAATTGCGATAAGCAATATTATTGTCATTTTAAGACCATTTTATGCCACTGAATATATAATCACAACATAAGAGCATAATAATGCAACAAGGCCTACACACTTTCAAATGACAACAAGCTTTTAATTCTTACAAATATTTCAAATCATGGAAATTAAGCATCAAAATACTAGATACCTTAAAAAAAACCTTGAATAAATAGTAAATAAACATTTTCTAACAAAAAGTGCAAAGTTACAAGTAGAAGAAAAATATACAAAGAACTTGTATGGAGATTTTCCAACTACAGATTTTTCCATGACTGCATGACTACACCATGTACGAGAAGCTGCAAAAGACACATGCAAAACATAGTGACATTAATTTACATTTACGGACAATATATTGCATCACCAAAAATGACTGAGGTTATGTATTTAAATTGTGCGATATGTCGATATATTGATCCACAAGAGAAGAAATGGTTAAATAAAGTTGTTATTTTTGTTTTCTCGTAGCTTCATAAAATTACGGTTAAACTACTTATGTCATATGAACTATTTTTTTTGTCCTTACTACCTTTTAGGGCTTTGAATGTGTCAGTTGCGTTTCTGTCTATGGAGAGTCAGAAAGCTCTCCGATTTTATCTAAAATATCTTAACCTACGTTAACCTGTGAAGATGAACATAGGTCTTACTGGTTTGGAACGATATTATGGTAGGGATTGATTGATACCATCATTTTGGCTTCGGTACAATACTAGAACGTAATACCTCAGTATCGATACTAAATTGATACCATAGGTGACAAATAACCAACGAATTGAAAAGTCTTATTAAAAAAAATAATAATAATAAAAACAGATTAATTATCTTAATACCTTTGTATCAAACTGTAACAAAAAACCTACAGGCAAATGTTGCTTTATTGTAACATGTTATTCTAACAGTCAAAGTAATATTAAAAATCATGTTATTATTTCTCTCTCTCTCAGATTGTTTTCAGATTTCAGACTTGGATAGCCAAAGAAAAAGCATTAAATACAAATCTCACCCTCTCGTTCTCTCGGCTGCTTCATATTAGCGTTCAGCAGCGCGGCAGAAACATTCCCTTCATATTATTGATACTAAAATTAATAGAAAGAGTTAGCAAAACTCTTGCTTAATTCAAATCTAATTAATATTTGATTGCATGAAATGCAAGTGGATATATTATCTTATTTAAGCTTTCGTTGTTAGTGTATCACATCTTATGTATGCGTGTTGATCAGTTGTGAATAAAAGTAAAAATTAAATCTGAATTTATGAATGATGAATGATGCACTCACTTGTCGTTCTCTTAATTCTCTGAAAAGATCAGGATGAGCAAGAGAAAAATAGCAAGATTTCATGTGTTGCCTCCTGTGGCAGCACATTATTTATAGCAACACTTGCATGTAGGTGCAGTAAGGTCACTTTACATGTATCATCCTTTTTGTATGCAAAGTAATGGTATATTTCACTTCTACTGTTCTGTTTATTTACTAATTAATTTTGGGCGCGCTGATGGATCAAAAAGATGAAACTCCATTGAACACATTTGTACCAAGCAATCAGATGTTTAGGATAATTTCATACTTAGTAAGTTCCTGTAAGAGAGAGTCATGTCTGTAGCTGTTCCTGCAAATAGAAACAAACAGGAACCACACTGAGCTGCTGTCAAACTATCTATAATCTTGATCCCGGGGCCAACATGTTCCCTACCTCCTCTAGCCGTATCTGCCCCTCAGGTGGACATCTCCAACTGCCTGTCTAAACGCTGGGCTGAGCAGTCAGTCTACCTGAGATCTGTTCAAAGGAAAGACAGCAGTTGAGACTTTGACCTTGGTCGAACAGCCAAACCAACCAAACGTGCATCACTATAAACAAGTTATGATGTATAAAGGGCTATTTCTATAAAGATCTGCCCTATAGCTACTTGCTATTGTTGTTTGTGCTATTAGAGTGATCAGATAGGAAACTGGATTGTATGTGGACATCATTTCCATCGCTGACCAACTCCAAATGAGCTTTCATTTATCAGAAACCAGTCCCAATGTGTCTTGGGTATATGTACACTTGGGTTTTAATATGATCAAGTGTGATACAATCACTGAAAAACCATGTTATTGCCAGATGTTAAGGAAGCTATGAAAAGCACTGTGCACTTGTATGTTTGCCGTTAAGTCTCTAAATTACACATTAGATTTGTCAAAGCAGGTGAACATTAAAGTCAAACAGTACTGAGAATGTTTTACAACAAGGACAGGGAGCATCTGGCCCTGCGGTCCTGCTCAGATTTAAAAGGCAACATAATTAAATCCCTGGGAAAACGAATCTTTATCAACGTCTTATCGGTGCTCTCTCGCTCTCTTTCTCTCTCTCTCACACACACATATTCACATTAATATTCAACCTGAGCAAAGGATGAGTCCATCAGGCAATCTTTCTGTTTGCCCAGTGGTCGACCCCAAAGAGACGTTGTTCCTCTTTTCGCTTATTTAATCAGGCCCAGATTAAATTTATCATTCCTCATTTATGGCACTCTCGCTTTAACTGTACCTTTAGTTCTGCCCTTCATAGTCAATTATCACCCACACCGCCAGCCTTCGATTTATTTAATGCAATCAAGCAACTCTACATTTTTTTATTCTATTTCATTTGACTTTTTTCAAAGCAACAGGACCTTAGCGACGTACGAGAACACAGGGCAAATTGAATAATAAAAAATGTCAGAAGAAATTAAAAAGGTCAGACCGGTGAATTCACGTGCAGAGCACAGATAACCACCGCAGAGTTTAGCTGACTGCAGCGGAAAGACGGAAAGAAAATCATCAGCGAGTGATTGACCCCTGGCGACCCTGTGCCCCTATTCAGGGTCGTAACGGAGAGTGAAGAGAGATGCACCTGCTGATTTCAGGAGATGAGTGAGGGAAAAGCAGACGTGTCCTCTCTTGACTTTCTCTCTCTCTCTCTCTCTCTCTCTTTCTCACTTCAGAACTCTCTTCAGTCACAGACACAAGTAAAAGTGTCCCATCTAACCTGGACTGACAGCTGAAATTACAGACAACGGAAACTGCCACAGGTGAAGAACTGCAGCCCCCTAAACACCCCTCAAAAAGGCATTTTAATTTCATCTTCACCCTTCACCTCTCACTTTTCCTCTTGCAGAAATCATAACAACCTTTTCCTAACACTTACTGTGTTTTTAGGACACGTTATTAGGTTTCACACACCACATGCATACACAGCAGGCTTATGCTGAGCTTTTAGCACTGACAACATTTGTCTATTTACCTTATTTTTTCAAAAAGACTGGGCAGGGCCATTTGTAAATTTTATGGGTCTGGCTTCCGGTCTAATCTGCATTCAGCTATTTTTAGCTGTACAAAAACTGTGCAAATTGGTGTGTCTAACCATATTATTTTAATGTATTATCTTAATTATGAACACACTGGTTTGCAGTGCAAACAGTTTTACTGTTTACCGCACGTTGTCATTTTTTTCGTTATTTTCCTATAGCGGCTAATGAACCGAAAGTTTCACCCATAGGCGAGATAAGGTGGATAGTAGTGTTGAGCGATATGCTCCATATCGCCCTATTGTTAGCCTGTGAGATTGCCGATGAGCAATATTATCAATTTAATTTATTATTTACTTACTTAGATTCATAGCTGGAGAGTGAATCAACTTCAGTGTAGAGAAGAAGCCTAATGTTAGTATAAACTATTACCTACACATTATGATTACATTTCCTCAGTCATTCAAACAGCAGCTACAGAAAATGAGCAACGAACATTTACATTATTAAATAATCAAAAAATATCAAAATTGTAAAAGGTGTGCATTATACTTGACATCTACATGAACATTTTATAATTGGTTTCATTCTCCTCAAATGCTGTTGAACTTTAAATTGGCATATTTTGCATTTGAGTCCATTTGGTAGAGAAAAAAAATTGCATTTTTCATTTTTTAATAAGATTTACATATTATTTTAATAAATATTAAAAATCTAAAAGGTGTGCATCATACTTGACACCTAGATTAACATTTTATAGTTGGTTTTGTGACTGTAAGTGATTCTCCTCAGATGCTATTGAGCTTTAAATGATGGCCTATTTTTCATTTGAGCCCATTCGGTAGTGAAATAATTGCATTTTTTAAAAATGATTTACGGTTTATTTTAATAAATATCAAAAATTTAAAAGGTAGTTGAAACCTAGATGAACATTTTATAGTTTTATGACTGTAAGTGATTCTCCTCAAATGCTAGTGAGGTTAGAAAAGTGTATACCAATACCGTATGTAACTTTAGAGACGGTCCCTAAATTTGCTTATATAAAAAAGTATATATTAAAGTATAAACATAATATAATTCTGTGGTACTTCTTTTTGTGTCGACTCCATTTCAGCATTGCCACCTCTGTTTTACCTTTCTCTCTCTCCTTTGTATCTCAACCTGAAGCTACTGAAGTGAAAATATAAAACAGTACGACCAAAAGAAAACAGAAATGGCAGCAGCTCTTATCAGAGTCCTCTAGGGCACAGCCTAGCCACGGCCATCAGCATGAACATTAAAGAGACACAAAACAATGGAAAACACTTTGGGAGAGAGAAACGAAAAAGGGAACGTGGAAGTCAAACATACAAGTAGATGTGCTGACAAAATGGTGTCACAGATTACAGAAGGGCATGATGGGATACTGGAGGATGCCCGAGAGTGCTGTAGGGAGGGTGATAAGACAGGAGAATGAAGATGATGTGGAGAGAGAGGGGAAGTGATCTCCATAAGAGTGATAAGTAGCCCAATAAACAGAGAGGAGGAGAACGAGAGAGAAAGCAAAAGGGTGGGAGTAAAGTCTGTCATAACATTCAAAAGACAGTCTGACTGGAACAATAAACTCTAGGAGAAGCTTGCTAAACCTTGCTAGCTTTTGGTTTCTTGTTGGTCATTTATGGTTACAAGCTGTTCTAGATGGCTGATCACTTTCACTATGAGCAGGTTGGACCAAGTTCTATTGCATAGATATTTTTGCTTCTTTCTGCATCGCTGCAGAAGTACCCACCGAATGCCGACCCAGTGTTTACAAAGTGAATGTCCAAATGAGATCAAACGCTGACGCCGACCAAATAGCGATGTAAATGATTTTGAAGTTGGAGGAGAAAATGGAGAGTTTGAAGTTGGAAATGAAAATGAGAAAATGAGAGTTCTTTGAGAGTTCTTTGACATGAACCGGAATACACAGAGTACATGCAGAACTAGACAAGACAAGCATTTGAGGTTAAAAAGTATATAAACTGTATTTTTTTTTTTTTAAGAAAATAACCAATTGGTTCGCTAGATAAGACCCTTCTTCCTCGTCTGGGATCGTTTAGAGCCCTTTGATGCTGCATTTAAACTGCTCACAGGCACAACAGAAGTTCACTATATGGAGAACAGTCCTGAAATGTTTTTCTCAAACGAGTATGACTAAAGAAAGAAAGACATGAACATCTTGGATGACAACGGGGTGAGTAAATTATATGTACATTTTTGTTCTGGAAGTGAACTTCTCTTTTAAGACTGGTAGACCAACTCAGACCACGAAAAAACAGCTTCATGTTCAAAACAACAGCTTGACCACCTTAAGTTGGTATGATGTCCCCATCATTTGGGTAATGACAAAGTTAATTTTCCAGCAGCCATTACTTAAGTCTTCAGTTTCAAATGATCCAATAGAAATCATTATAATATGCTGACTTTTTTTTCAGTGTTGAGAACAGTTGTGCTGCTTATTATTGTTGCAGAAACCATAAAACAGCATCTATTTGAAATAGAAATCATTTGTAACATTACGTTTTACTGTCACATTTGATCAATTTAATGCATCCTTTGTAAATAAAAGTATTATATTCTTTCAAAATAAAAAATCTGACCCCAAACATTCAAATGGTAGTGTAGATTTTCAATAATTTTACTACTATGGTGTGAACAAATTTTTCCATTTTCTAGGCTGCACACACATCTAAAAGGAAAACCGCCAAATATAAATACAGTATAAAAAATACAGGTGTCCTATTTTGTCCTTTGAGTAATCATAACAAAATCCAAAAATCTTAATTCTTTTTAAACTTAAAAATTCACTCAATAAATATTTCTTTAAACGAAAGTCAAGTTCTTAATGAAAAGATCCTTCAAAAAGTGACATTTCTGTTAAAAATACAACAATACACATGATAGTTAGTACTAGTTAATGCATTTTATGTTTTGTGGTATTAGTTGGTTTTCTCACTCCAAAACTTTCTATCCTATTCAATAAAATGACAGAAATCAGCATTAATTAACATTTTGAAAGATCATACAATCCTGGCATCAATCCTGGCTCATATTCTTGGCATTGTATAAATAACCAAGCAATAATTAATAAAGTTTAATTACCTTGGCCAGAGCATATTTTGAAAGTCTACTATAGCCTTTTACAGAAATACTTGCTTAAATTTACATTTCAAAAAGTACTGCATAACAGGAAAGACCCAGCTGGCTTTCCAAGTAGGGATATTTTAGACATTTCCATTAAAAAGACCTTGACTCAAAAGGCAACACACCAGAAAAACCATATGCAAGCAGAGAAAAGAACTGAATTAGTCTATATATTCCCATCTGTCAGTTGAAATACCATGGCTTCATACAATTTATATTGTATCATATCAGCTTACTTATCTATTTCTTTTCTCTACTTTCTCAGGTCCTCATAACAGGAGAGACAAGTCAAGTGTGACAGACAATATGTGGCTATTGCTACGTAACATGAAGGTGCCATTGAAGAGACACAAGGACAGAGTGGCGCCATGGCACACACACACATACACACAGAGCCTGAGTATCTCAGAAAGGCCTCTATTCACATTCAGCAGGCAAATAATAGCGACTGACAGACAAGCAGCTCAAAATGAGGTAAATCTAATACTATTCATGTGAGAAGACATCTACAGTATGTCTGTGCGAGCGCGTGTGTAAGAAGTGTCAATCAGGGCCGTAAATGAAGTTGGCCAGCGTGAGTGACGTGGCCGGGGGGCAGGTCTGTCTGTCTGTCAAACGAGAGGAGAAAGGAATGAACAAGTGTGAAAAACGAAGAGATCCCGACGGGATGAAAAGGAAGAATCTACTCCAATTGTTGTCAGAAAGCAGGAGAGCGAGGCCATCAAGAGTTCAAGAGTTGAAAAGTTCAGACTGAGGAGGAAAAAAGGGTTTGAGACAGAGAAGATCGGCACGAACATGTACAGGAGCTGCCGGCGCTCTTAATCTCGAACATGAGTTTGCAGCATTAACCAAGACTAGCCAAGTATTTACTAGCCTATCTTTAAGAAGAGGTGGGTTAAAAAGAGGAGGAGAATAGTAAAGAGGGAGGGAGGGAGAGAAAGAAAGCACATGTCAGCAGGTTTGGATTGGATAGAAGGTTTCTGATTCTGTGCCATGCTCTTGTAGAGCTGACCGAGCAGCACACACACACGTGCATACACACAATGCCATCGCCACCAGTCATCTTATCTACTCAGTGCTGCATGGTCATTCTTCCACTTCATTCCTCCCTTGCTCTCTCTATCTTTTTCTCTCTCTCTCCCTCCCTCTTTCAAATTCCTTGGAGGTTTTATTACTATAAATAGCTTCAATTACTTCATATATATATATATATATATATATATATATATATAAAGAACTTCCAAATAACATTAAGCAGCACAACTGTTTTCAGCATTGATAATAAGAAAATGTCCTGAGCACCAAATCAGCATATTAGAATGATTTCTGAATTACCATGTGACTAATGGCTTCTAAAAAACAGAAACCAATTACATGTCAAAGCACATTAATATACAAAACAGTTTTTTTGGGGGGCTTTTTTCCATTTTTCTTTGATAGGACAGTGGAGGTGAGACAGGAAGTGAGTGGGAGAGAGGTGGGGGGTGGTATCGGGAAAGGTTCACAAGGCAGGATTCGAACTCAGGACACCCGAGGCGCAACTGCACCATATGTCAGCACACTGTTCACAAGGCTACCGGTGCAGACAGAAAAAAGTTATTTTTAAACTGTTATCATATTTTACAGTATTACTGTTTTTACTGTATATTTGATCAAATAAATGTAGCCTTGGTGAGAATTTGGAAGAAATTTTTTGTGTGTATGTGCGCACATTAGTGGTAGTGATTTTTAGTGAATTTTGAACAGTTTTTTACCTTTTTAAAGGAGAAGTCCACTTCCAAAAAAAAGATTCACATATAATACTCACCCCCTTGTCATCCAAGATGTTCATGTCTTTCTTTCTTTAATCGTAAAGAAATTATGTTTTTTGAGGAAAACATTTCGGCATTTTCCTCCATATAATGGACTGATATGGTGCCCATATGGTGCTCAGAATACACAGAGTTCAGGGAGTGCAAGGCAAGACCAACTTTTGAGATTAAAAAGTATTTAAATTATGCTTTTAATGAAAATAACCAATTGTTTCGCTAGATAAGACCCTCTTTCTCGGCTGGGATCATTTACAACTGCATTTGGGATCATCTGAAGCCGCATTTAAACTGCCTTTTGGAAGTTCAAAATCGGGGCACCATACCAGTCCGTTATATGGAGAAAAAAGCAGAAATGTTTTCTTCAAAAAACATAATTTCTTCACGACTGAAGAAAGAAAGACATGAACATCTTGGATGACAAGGGGGTAAGTACATTATATGTGAATCTTTGTTTTGGAAGTGGACTTCTCCTTTAAGCATATTGTTATGCCAGTAGGCAACAACTGACATTATAAGTGAGTTGTTGACTCATTGATTTAGCTTAATTTAAAAAACTGATTCATTCAGGAATATAAAGCCCAGCATCCCAATTTGCATGCGATTTGCCCTAAATACTACTTACAATTAGTGATCTTGAATACTATGTAGGGTGGATGATATGCAAACTGGTTGCAGGTCTTTATAAATGAGTCACTGGCCACGTACACATTGCAGCTAAATTCGGTTGTTACTTTACCTTTTATTCCTTAATCGCTTTCTGTACACACATAATTCACTAAAATATGGGAGTGACAACCACATTCAATAACCACAAGAAATGTACAGAAATTCTATGCAGTGTGTACGGAACCAAACTGAACGACTAGTTGTTAATGATGTATTTAAATGCGCATCAGACATGCATCTTTGTCTGTATGTGAGATGCAAGAAAATAACAGTGAAAGAAGTTTTAACCTTGTTGCATCTCATATCCGCAACACATTACTTTATTAACTCTATAAAGTGCCTAGCTTTATGAGCTAAAACAACATCCCTAAAAGTGCATAAATATGAGGACACAGCAAAAAACAGTGACAAGTGTACTACTGGCTGAAGGCAGAAATATGCTAATACGGGACAGTCTGTCAATGGCCATGGGCGGGGCCTGAACAATATGACATAATACTGCTGCTCTGTTTAGGTTTTTGGGGATTAAAAAAAGGAGTGAATGGAGTTTTATGATTGTAGTGTGGCAGTGTCCACACAAAACAAGTGAATTTTGCATCCAATGTTCCCTTTACAGTGGGTTTGACGCAAAGTTGAGCCATATATATATGGCTCAACTGTGGGGGATTTTTTAGAAGGTTGTGGGTGTTGAATGATACAAACACACACACACCTGCGGTCCCCACAATGTTAAAAAATGATTAAAAATAGTAAATGATGTTTATCTGAAAGTGTAACGATGCAAACATGTTTTCTGTGAGGGCTAGGTTTAGGGTTAGGGTTGGGTTAGGGGATAGACAATATCGTTTGGTCAGTACAAAATCTATAGAAGTCTATGGAAAGTCCCCACAATTCACAAAAACAAACATGTGTGTGTGTGTGTGTGTGTGTGTGTGTGTGTGTTTTGTATCATTCAGCACCTGCAACCTTCTATGATTGCACTTCTGAGAGTTTAAAATTGAATGTCTAGGCTGGCTGTCTTACTAAACACTTAGATAAAAGACAGCTTTGCGTGAGCTTTGATTTGAATTCTTCTATCCTGACAGGCCAAGCGTAATGCGATTCTTGTTAGCATAGCCGTAAACATGGGTGGTAATAACCTGAGACTAAAACACTCACGAGGAGGTCTAAGTACATCTGTAAACGTCATTAGAGCAAAATGATCAGGAGAAAGAGATCCACGAAAAGAACAGAGGAGAGTAAAAAGGGAGCGATGCCTTTTAAGCAGGTGTTTACCCAAAGACTTGGAGCAGAAAGCCAAACAGTGGGGGCGCAAGGCTGGGTCACACTTCTCAGAGCTGAGGAATTTTTTGTCATTTAAGAAATGGTGGGGATCTTTTTTTTGTCTGAATACTGTGGGGGATTTTTTCTGTGACTTTCAAACACAGGCTAGAGTTTGTTTGCGAAATAAATTCTGGTGACCAAAGGTGGGTAAACGTCAACGTCAACAAAGGCCAAAACCGCAAGGAGCCGCTAAACGACGGGAGAGCAGTTCTAGGAGTCTGTCTATCAGTGTCCAGTGTGGTTGTTGGTGAGACAGGTGCGAGCGAGACAGGTGTCAGTGTGTCCGTGTCTTTGTTTTTGTTGTTGGATTTACTTTCTTTAATGTCCCTGCCAGCGTTCATCCCCTGACGTTTTGCGGTTTGGCCCTTTGACAAGGATGCGTGGAAGGAGAAGACCTCGGAACGTTGCGAGCCGCCGAAAGGTCAGGAGAATGTTGCGGACTTCACAGCAGCTCATTACGGATAGTCTGCAGGATGCTGTCACAAAAAAATGACAACCTGTCAGTCCAGAAAGGCAAACGTTGACATGGTGGCCGCTACACAGCACACACCTGCCCTTCCTCTCCCTCTTTTTCCCCTCACTCTCTTCTTTTCTTCAGGGTGACATCCAGAATGATTGACCTCGTTTAGACCTTTCAGAGTTACTTCTGCATCAGACCACACAGAGGACAAAAATCACAGAGATATTTTTATAAATCTAAAAAGACTATTTATCGGAAAAAAAATGTCTTAGTAAATTATTTGTGAATTTTAGTAAAATTTTAAGTAAATCCTACCAAAAACATATTATTTTCCCAGTGTAATAACAAATTATATATATTATTATATAATATTTTACAATAATATAATAATTTATGCACCAATTCAAAATAAAAGTTTATGTTAACATACTTTACGTGTGTGTGTACTGTGGATATTTATTATGTATATATAAATACACACACATACATGTATATATTTAAGGAAAAATATGTTAGATTTATATGTAAAATATATATATTTATATACAATATAAATTATATACAAGTGTTTACATACAATACATACATTTTTTTTTCAAATATATACATGTGTGTATTTATATATACATAAAAAATATACACAGTACACACACATCTAGTATGTAAACAAAATTTTATTTTAAATCGATTAATAGCAACTAATCGTTTTGCAGCTCTATTATATGTTATAATAGAATAGAATAGAATAGAATAGAATAGAATAGAATATATGCACCTCTTTGAACACCAAAAAAAACCGCACAGAAGACAAAAAGACATTCTATTATATTGCCATCTAACAAATTAGGCAAAAAAAAAAAAGTATATTTATTTCTATATTTATATGTATTTAGGCAAACATATAAACATACTTTTGTCATGCAAAAATATATTATATTATATTATATCATATAATATATTATATTATATTACACGGTTTATTATAATCAAAACATGTCACATATCATTTCTGCCACCGAAAAGAACTGAGGAAAAACTAATTTTTAAGCAGGTTTTCTGAACGTGCCATTCATCAAACGAAAAGATAGTCCCACCCCAAACTTAGGCTATTGGTGGAGCAAATGTTGCTGTGTCAGGCTGGTCGGAATGTGTAAAAAATGGAAAAAAACCACCTTTAAATACAGCTTGTTTGATTAGTACCAATGCACAATTCACACAGACTATGCTGACAATCGAAATATTACTTGTAATGAAATGTTATCTTTTTCTCCAGGTGTTTTTGGCATTCTGGATAAGAGTCTTGCCCTCTCTCTGACCCCTAAAGCTGTCACCGCTGACAGAGACGAGACACAAAGTTATTTTCAATTTAAAATAAAGGTCGGCTTTTCCTGTGTGACCTCTGACCTTTGAGTTTGAGCATCATCATGTGAGTCTGTGAGTGGGTGAGGAAGAACAGAGAGAGAGAGCAGGCGGAACAGGAATGCTGGGCTGAATCGGGAATGCTGAATTCCTCGGCACTTGGAGGAGCTCCATCCGACAAGCAGCCGCAGTGATCAGCCATGCATGCACAAAACACACCCACCCAAGTGCCCCTCTACAAGCACAATGACTTTGATTCTAATGGGATGCCCACTCAATGTTAAACCTATCACACACACACTCCCTGCTATTCTATCTACGGCTCCTGCATGTTGTATTTGACTGATGATAGTCAACACATACACATGTTTCCCCTCTTCCTCTTTATATGGGGAAATCCTCAAATGCAGGCGGCTGGCCGCAGGTAAGTGGACACAATAGTGGGGAAGTGCATTGCTGTGTCAAGCCCTGTCTTGTCAGATCCTATATCAGCTTACCCAAGTAGGGGCCCGCAGGGCCGGGACCAGAGCTCAGAGTTTTCAGCGGTGGTTAAAGTATTAAAATGGTTCTGAGAGCTCTCGGATTTCAGACATCATATCTCCTGACAAACTAAACAAGGCGGTCCTCACCAATCAGTTGTGTGACTAAGAGCCAGTGCTTGTGACGTGGACCGAGTCTTACTTGAGAATGTGTCAAGCCTCTGCCGCAAATTACAGCATTCTGGTGGCCTAAAATGCTTCTATTGAGACCTTTTTTTTTTTTTTTTTTCAAAGAACAGTATAATTGCTAATGTCTGTAAGTTTCGTAGTGATGCCACAAAACTATTTATTCCCAGGAAACAACTGCAAAGTGCAGAGTGTCCTTTTTCCTAGTAATTATATCTAAACATCTTAATTATATCTAAACATCTTAAAACAAGGTAAATTTGTCCGACAAGTACTACTGACGTCAGTTTTTTCTTTTTATTTACATAAACATATAATTTAAACATTTTTAAAATATTTTTGTAAGAAGTCTCATGCTCACAAAGGCTGCATTGTTTTAAATCCAAAATACAATAAAAACAGTAATATAAGTGTGCGCCATATGACCAAAATCTTATATCATGATATGTGTAATTTTACTTCATGGTAACGATCTAAATCACAATATAGTTATTTTTGCTTTAAATAAGGTCTTTATGATATAATTTTTTGATAAATTTCATAATTCTTGTCACCAGTGTCAATATCACCAAAAAAATAATACTGCCTAAAAATAAATAAATAAACTTAAGCTCACCGAAGACAAGTAAAATGTCAGCGATTAAATAAGAATAAGAAACTAATGACGAAACAGGATAAGAAAAAGTAGAACAAATAAATAAGAAATGCTACATTCATTGTATAAAGTAATCAAGTGTATAAAAACACTGCATGTTCTTCACTGTGTAAATTAAATTTATATTTCTTCTTATTAAAGTTATTTAGCCAAGAGCAATTAGTGATTTTCTCTTTTGTTGTTTGATTAACATGAATGACAGACAGCAGGAATATCAGACTGCTGTTACTTTAAGAGCTGCCCGAATCCTATAAACTGTTACACGTGTTTTCTTTTGAACTGTTTGCTTTCACTTAAAGAGCAGGCCATATGGGTTTTCAAAAAATGTATTTTTTGCAGTTCGTAACGTAGCTATTCTTAAATGTAAACAGTCTGCAAAGTTGTTAATCAAGAGTGCATGATAAATAAAGATATTGTCTCTCAAAAGAGTCGATTCTGAATCGCCTTAACGAGTCGTCATAATTTCGAATCTTCTGTCTATTACCGATCTATTTCACTAGGTAACATATTAGCATAATCCCTGCCTGCCCACGCAATACGTACAGTTCCACTAGTTAGTGTGTTTACATCATGTCAAGACGCCGCCGAATTGTGCGCTGTGAAGTTTGTTTTTGCTTTCATTGCCCGAAAGATGATGATGTGAAGAATCAGTAGTTAAAAATTTTTTTTCCAATGATATACAGCAATACAATTCGAACCTTTTGTTGTGTGCTTGTCATTTTACAACAGACTGCTTCTCTAATCTTGGAGAGTTCAATGCCAGATTCACTAAATGTTTGTCCACGAAAGACAAGTCTGTACCTTCTTTATTTTGACCAACAAGTGTCTCCAAGCCACAACCTGTAAGTACGATTAATACGTTATGTGTACATTTTCAATTAAGTTCTTAAAATACAATTTTTTTTTTGTGCTAGTATGTGATGTATATCAAGTGCAGCTTTAGGTTTTCAGGTAAACCACAATATTAATTACTGTCTTACTGAAATAGTTCTGATAATTTGCTACATCCTAAGAATGTTTCAATTTATGTAGATTGTTGTTCTAATTACTTTGTTTAATAAAGAATGTAGTGAAGTGCACTTTATAATCATTGTGAAATTGCGGTTTATTTTGCTGCATTGGCAGTTGTAGGGTTAATGCGGGGAGTAAAAGACTGGTGTGCCTGTGATACAGCTGTTCTGCATTCTAATTTTACGGTTTAGCAGCTAAACTTTAGCTGTGGGCACGATTCGCTTGCATTGTATACGGAACGACAAATTACAACAGACTTGGCCAGCTAACCAATCAGAGCAGAGTAGGCTTATGGAAGGGAGGGTTCTACAAACCTCAAGCTCAGAATGGAATCAGAACAAACCGTTTCGAAATCATTGAGAAGTGACTCTAATATTAAATGTACATTCTGAGAAAATTACAATGTTTTCTGACCTTAGATGCATTTAAACCTGTTGTAGGGGACTCCAGCACATTATTAGGACACTTTAAAATACCATATGACCTGCTCTTTAAGGCCTAAATTACTGTTTACATGGATACTTGCAAAGATGGGCATTTTGAGAACATACATACACTCTTAAAAATAAAGGTGCTTCACAATGCCATAGAAGTCTTTTGTTTAAATGGTTCTATAAAGAACCTTTAACAACTGAAGAACCTTTCTGTTTCACAAAAGGTTCTTTGTGGCAAAAGAATGTTCTTTAGATCATAAAAAGGTAAGAAAGAGATGGTTCTTTAATGAACCACTGACTGGATGGTTCTTTGTGGAACCAAAAATAGTTCTTCTATGGCATCACTGTGAAGAACCTTCTAAAGCACCTTTATTTTTAAGAGTGCATGTGTGTATTCAACTGTTCAAGGCCTATCAAGCGGCAAAAATAACTCTGTAAGCACTGTATACAGGTGTGTGCGCCTCTCTGACAGCGCTCAGAAAGTCTCTCAGACATTGCGCACATAAGGTTAAGTGTTCTCATTTGCTGCTGATTGCATTTCAGCAGTCTAAAATCACTTGTTTTTAAACTGAAATGCCTAAAAATTTGTGCAAATGATACATTTTCGTGACCATGTGAGCATGTAACTGCGATAGAGACGATAGTTCAAAATCTCCAGTTGACAAATTTCTACCGGTTAAACATGTCTACTGGTATTTCGCCCACCCCTACAGAAATATTGTGAAATATTATAAAAATTTTTTTTAGCAGACATTACCCCAGTCTTCAGTCACCAGTAATCACTCTGATATGCTGATTTTATTATTATTTCCTACTTAATATTTTTATGGAAATCTAGATATCTAATAAAAACTTCAGAATTTTTTTATTAATAGAAAGCCTTTATTAAAATATTATTAATTTAATGCATCCTTGCAGAATAAAATTATTAATTTTCTTTTTGAACAGTGTGTGACGAAAATTAAGTTTCATGTAAAACACAGTATTTGATACACACATAAAAGTCATTCAAAAAATAGTTATTCATCAGATTTGTGGTTTTGTGATCGGTTAAAATTTTGTCATGGCAAGCCAAATCCTTACGAAAAATAAATCCCTCAAGCATTATGTTACTTTTCAAGGTCTGGTTTAAGAGTTTCCACAAAGGCAAACAGACCATTGTGCTGTAGCTTAAACCTATCAACTCCCATACAGCCAGGCACTGTCTATGCAAACACATAAAGACCTATTTAAACAAAAAAAGAGCCGTTTAAGCTGAACATTTCAACACTGCAAAATCAGTATATACTTCGACGACTATATTTTTTAGCACTTAAAGAGAGAAAACGTAACAAGCAAACACAGATGACTAAAAGTGTCTGAACTATTTGTACTTGACTATCATGTACCTTTTTTGTCTGACAAATGACACTGGACTCATCCCAAACCACATACACACCTGCATACACGCAAGCGTGCTTTTTTGGAGCACCCGACTACCCCGTCAGTCCAGACAGGAGGATTGCTGGCATGACAATGCTATCCCAGCTAACATCTGTACGATAACTTAGGGTGCGACAACTACAGGCCAAATCCCTACACAGACTGAGAGAGACATGAACAGAAAAACAAACCTTAAACTCAGGAGCTGGTCCAGGATGCTCACTGTCTCTCTGTTTCTCCATTTCTCACCATTGTGCAAGAGAGTGTGAAGGCCAGGGCTGCCCATCCAGTTTAAGGGATTTGAATTAATGCAACATGTTTTGATTGCTGGACAGCTACAATCAAACACAAAGGCCGACTTGAACAGCACTCTTATCCCCAAGGAAATTATTCACTCTTTAGATGAGTGCAGTGGATGTGTAGGACTATAAGAAGAGCATTGTTGAAGCAAGCAACAAAACAACAACAACAAAAAAGGAGCCAGAGACAACACAACATTGATGTGGGTCATGTGTGGCCCATCAGCACCCTCCACTGCAATGAAGAGGGAACTACAATATTCGAGATTCATTTCGTCAAGTGCCAGTTCACCAGTCTTATGAGTTAATCACAATGTGATCCAGATGAAAACTTATTATTATATATCATTATTAAAATATACCACAGATATTGAAATGTATAATTATTGTTTGAATAATTATTAAAATTGTCATATAGTGGAACTAACATTTAAGATGTCAATTACCTTTTTTTAATTAAAAAAATAAACATTTTAGGCTAAAATTAACATATGTGACCCAGGATCACAAAACCAGTCATAAGTAGCACAGGTATATTTGTAGCAATTGCCAAAAATACATTGTATAGGTCAAAATTAACTTTCTTTTTTTTCTTTAAATGCCAAAAACCATTAGGATATTACGTAAAGATTATGTTCCAAGAAGATATTTTGTACATTTCCTACCATAAGTATACCAAAACTTAAATTTTGATTAGTAATATGCATTGCTAAGAACTTCATTTGTACAAATTTAAAGGTGATTTTTCTTTTTTTTTTTTTTTTTTTTGCACCATCAGATTCCAGATTTTCAAATAGTTGTATTATGGCCAACTACTTTCCTATCCTAACAAACCATACATTAATGAAAATTTATTTAGCTTTCAGATGATGTATAAAAGCATATGATTGCCTTTGTGGACATGGGTCACATATGTTTCAGATAGAGTGCACATTTAGGGTAATTTAAAAAGTGTCAATTCGCGGAATTACATTTACATTCGCTCAAACTGCATCAGATGTGCATACACGCTATTTTGTGCATTGTTGAGCCTTGTAACCAATCGAACGCGTTTCAGGTGAATTTAGGCATGCACCGGCCAATCAGAGGCGCTTAGATTAGTCAGCGCTGAAAATGCCTGAGCTGTGTTGATTTGCGCACGATCGCGAATTTCCTCATCATAAACAACACAGTGCATATACGATGTAAATAAAATATTATTTTCGTAGCTTTAGTAATCATAACTGGAGTTTTTGCATAACTTGTGCAGAGACTAACCGTGTTTGTCAATGAAGCCAAAATGTGACGTCCCCAAAACGAAACAAAGACGTTTTACTGTTTTCTATATCTATATTAATAATCATTACAATATAAAGAGCAAAAGTCTACAATAATTATTTTTGTCATAATATTGCAGCCCTATGATGTATGATTTAGATACAATTTTAAACAGTCTATTGTTAATAAGTAATTTAATTTAAGTAATTTAACTATTTCACACTAATTGACAACATGTTTTTTAATAATAAGGAAATGCCCCTTAATGCAAAAGTTGATTTCTGACCCTGACACACATATATAAACAAAACTTAATAATATAACAAACTACATGTACATGTATCATATACTGCATGTAAAGAATATTTTAATCATTGTATTATATTTTATCTCATTTCATTTTACATTACTGTTGCGTAAGAAACATATGTACCCTTACGCTAAGGAAAAGGCAAATTATATGGGCTGTCAAATTAAGTTAACACCAATATCTCAGCTCTTTGATTTCAAAATGGATTTTATGGCGTGTTTACGAGACACGGGAAAAGAAAGACGGGGTGATTGACAGGTGGAGGGCGGGGCTGCTTTATAAGCAGGTGAAGTGTGTGCTTCACTTTGATCAGAGCGTGTGTGTGTGTGGCTGCCAGGCATGGGAAAGTTTAAGGCTGACAGAGTGTGTAGTTGACAGGCATGGGGAAGTCTGAGGTTGAAAAAGCATTCTTGAGTAAATACTCCTGAGGGCTTTGTTGTTTGAAGCTAAATCAAAGAGCACTTAGAATGATCACGAGCCAGGAGAACCCAGCTGTACATTTGTGAAACAATGTGACAACTTGAAATCTGCCTGTCTTTAAAACCCCTACAGGAGGAGAAACTAAATAACACTCACTCAATTGCTTCAAGGGCTTGGAACTACATGTAGTGCCTTCAAAAGTCCAAACAAGTGCAGGTTAAAAATGACAGCAGTTCAAATGAAGCCATTCATTGATTTGTGGAATATAAATGTTCAAACTTTTTTAGGTGCTTCTTGTTTATTATTTGCTTGTTATTGCAATTCCGCTAAAAAAAACTAGTGCTACACTGACACCTAATGTTCATAAGGCAGTACTGCAGTTTAAACTTTAGGCATCTAAAATCATGCCAAGATATAAGCTCATGAGAATGCAAGTAAACATCTAAAGGATGGACATCACCGTTCTCACGTAACCCCATTGAAAGGCATTTAATCAAGATGGATTTTGCTAACAGACTATGGAAAAGACATAATAGTAGTCTGGTAAAAGGTTGTGGTGAGTCACCGGCTGACAGTACCAGACCACCATCAGATACAGCCGCCTTTGAATAAAGCAGATCACTGTGATAGAGATTATAAAAAGGATTTATAATCACAAAAATAAGGGTATGCGAATCTTAATCCAATCAACGTGGATTATAAAACGTCTACGTACACATAATACTTGGCACTTTCATAGTGCTATAGTGCCAGTTCTGTCATTTCTACTATGGGAGAATAACAGTGGTTTCAGTTAAAAACAAAACAAACACCAACATCTGTGGAGCAGTGATACCACAATACAATAAAATTACATGCCATGACCTAGGGCCGCACAATTGTGTGTGTTTCTTTCCATAGGTTATCTTAAGGGGTTTTTCCATTGTTTTACTTTTAGTTTTGGCATAACATTATAATAATAGAATCACAATTTTAATTTCAAGGAATAATCGACAATTATGTTTTTTATCATAATCGTACAGCCCTACCATAACCTTGCTGAATTCGACTGTAATAGGTAAAAACAGCACTGCACTGAGGAAAAATATAGCTACGGATATTAGAAAAATGCAGCCAAAAATAGCCCATAGTTTTCTTTCATGTTTTACGTAGACTAACATTCAAAGCTTTTAGATCGATAACATTTTTCTTTTTTTAAGGCCCAAGCACCAATGGTATTGGAATTGCTCAGATTCTCCAAAATGAATTGCATTTTTGAAATCTCATGTAACTGCGCACACGCCAAAAGTGGTGAACATTTACTTCTGATATGGGTTTCAGAAGTGGGATGTCAAAATAGCTTGATACCGCCAGCTATAAAATTTCAACGAAGTGCCCCTCGAGCTGTGTTACACATACATGTATGAAATTCGTTACACGCACGTAACACACCAACACCTATAAAAAAAAAGTCCCCGGAACAATGTTCGAAAACCCAACAGGAAGTCTGTTATTTTGAATTTTCTCAGCAAGTTTTGTGCTGTTTTCGCCATTTTCAGGTGTAGATTTAAACAGACCAACGCCAAATTTGGTGAGTTTAATCTGAAGGCCTTTGTGACATTAAATTGAGAAGATCTTGAGTTTTCGTTGAAGGGCATGTCTGTGGCGCCCTGACAAACTTTGATTTTTCACCATGAAAAAGGAAGTTGTTATAATTCAGGCATACAATATCTGATCCGCACAAAAATTCACATGTTTGATATTCAGTTATAGCCAAAGCGCCACCTACTGACAACAGGAAGTGGCATGTTTTACGCTGTAACAAACTCCTCATAGATATTTAATGATATCAATATTATATGTGGTCAGTCTACTTTAAAGGCCTTTGTAATGTTAAATTGTGAAAATCTTGAGTTTTCATTAAAGGGCGCATCTGTGGTGGCCTGACAAAATTCAATGTTTCGCCATGGGAACAGAAGGTGTTGTAGCTCAGCCATACAATGTCCAATCTGGCCCAAACTTTCAACACACTTGTTCGATAAGAGTCCTGGCCTGAAGATATCTAAAGGCCTTTATTCGGTTATAATCATAGCACCACCTGTTGACAACAGGATACATCATGCTTTGCACTAACCCAAACATACCATGTTAAATCTGCACTAAACTTTACATGTTTTATAAAAGTGCTGGCCTTAAGACATCTACATGCCAATATCCAGTTATAGTCATAATGCCACCACCTGGTAGCAGGAAGTTTGGCACCTATAAATGACTTTGACATATTCCTTCTATATTTAACACTTTAAATGCATATTGACCTCCGTTCGCTGTTTTCCTAAAGCCAGTCCGGGTGCGAGGGCCCTTTCAACGCTGCTTGCAGCTTTATTTTTCTTTTTTTTAATGTCTTCTATGCACACCAAGGCTGCATGTATTTGATTAAAAGTACAGTAAATACAGCAAAACTCTGTGTCACATGGTATTTCAGAAATCATATTATGCTGAGCTGATCAAGAAACATTTATTATTATCAATGCAAAAATATCAGTGGTTGGTCTGACCTCAGGTTATAAGAAAGAGTTTACACCCTCTCAAATGAACCCACAATATTTTTCCTCCTTCACCCTGTTCTTAGCTCACTCAGGCACTGAAATGATAACACATCCCACAGTGCATCTCTTTACTCAAGGCATAGTTGGATGAGGTCACAGAGTGCAGATGTTCTTAAATCCCACACGTATTGTTTTGATTTTCCCCTTTCTGCACAGACCATGAATATCCTCATGTCACCAGGTACAGCGTGTGCATTAGACACAATAACAAACATTCCCACTGACATGACAAGAACAATGCAGGTTCACAAAATCTGTGAAAAACAGCACATTTAAAAAAAATGGCACAAACCAGTTAAAGTCACTAGAGCATGAGTTGATAGAGGTGCAGTGAATCAGGAATAGCATCTGAAACATGAAAGCTGAGATATGACTTTTTAATCCATGAAGAGATCCCTGAAATCAGCCAACTTATTATTTATCTGAACTAAGAGTACTGAATAACCTTTGGCTCTCTCACAACTGCTTGATAATAATTAGTGCTTTATACAAATAAAAGTCCCCTGCTATTTATGAGGTGCAAAACAAATATACAGGCAGTTGATCAGACTGTTGCTTCATCTGTTATTAATCATTTAACTTGACTGATTATAGTTTTATTTTCAATAGTTTGACATGGAAAGAGTTGACTAATGTCTAGCACAGATTAAGAAACGGGGGCCTGTTGAAGCAGGTCTGGATTATTCTAGAATTTCAGTCTTTACCGTGTGCAATCTGATACTGCGCTATTAAAATATTTCAAAACTGTATTTACTGCTGTGACAATCCTGTCATGGTTAAGAGCAAAGGTTATGTGATTTAAAGGTTAAATAGATTTTCTAAAGAGGTCTGATACGTAAATAGCAAAATGGAACAACAGCTCGCTTAAAAAAAAGCTAAAAGATCATGCACAAAAATCACTTAGATTTCACAGAACAACCTGACAAGAACAAAAGCCTAAAGTGTTATAAACAAAAAGGATCAATCCATCTTTAAACCTTTACACCTGTCATAGACTTTCAAATATTTAATTAACATGAGTTAATTACATTTATATTAATTGCACATCATTTATGAATGTCAGTATGTCAATAACCTTATTTAATTATTGCTAATTATTATGTAACCAGCCTTGTGGTTAGTGCGCTGACATATAACAAGTTCGATTCCTGTCTCTAGGCTCTTTGCCGATCCTGCTCCCCTCTCTCTACCTAATACTTTCCTGTCATCTCTCCACTGTCCTATCTGAATAATAAAGTAACAAAAAGCCCAAAAATATAACTAATATATGTGACCCTGGACCATAAAACCAGTCTTATGTTCCATGGGTATGTTTGTAGCAATAGCCAAAAATGCATTGTATGGGTCAAATTTATCAATTTTTCTTTTATGCCAAAAATCATTAAGATATTAAGTAAAGATCATGTTCCATTAAGGTATTTTGTAAATTTCCTATCGTAAATATATTAAAACTTAATTTTTGATTAGTAAAATGCATTGCCATGAACTTCATTTGGACAAATTTAAAATAAATTTAAAATTTATTTTGATTTTTTTGCACCATCAGACTCCAGATTTTCAAATAGCTGTATCTGGGCCATATATTGTCCTATCGTAACAAACCATACATCAATGGAAAGTTTATTTATTCAGCTTTCAGATGGTGTATAACTCTCAATTTCTAGAAATTTACACTTATGACTGGTTTTGTGGTCCTGGGTCACATATATATATAAAAAAAACATATTTTTTTAAAACAGTGGTATCTCTATCAAATCAGCATAATGTTAAAGTTAAACTGAAACATTCTTATTGTAGTATCTGACCAAAACAATTTATTTCAGAATAAAACATATGCATTAAATAGTGTTATGCAGGTGTAGCACTCTTGATTTTGCACAAAAAACTGGAGGTGTTATTAAACCCCAGTCTCAAAATACACAGTGTGAATGAAAGAGCCTGAGGGAAAGAAAGAGAGGGAGAACGAGAATATAAGACAAGGAAGTAGGAAAGCTCAGACATTTTAAAGAATATCTTATACAATATTCTGAATATGACATTCTATTCCAAATAAAACTGAGCGGTCAAAACTATATCCAGTAATCCGACTGTAATTGTTAAACAGAATTAAAAAGCACTCATAAACTGAAAGCTTGCCATCTCTGTTTTGGAGAAGAGTGTTTGGTGTTGTTCTCTACGTGGACATTACATGAAGAAGCAACATTATCCTCAGCTCCTTTGTTAGGCGGTTTGTAATGAGCCTGTAATGAGTTCATGTAAAATGCAGAAGGGAGATCATCTATCTCACCCAGAGCAGGGGTCCTCACAGCACTGAACTGATACAGAGGCCCTGTATCACCCTCTCAACATAGGAGGGAGCAGAAAACATCTACTGTGTCAATGACATGGCTGACAGAATCAAGCTTGCAAATCAGTTTTATAAATGACTTTGTTAGTACTACAATAAACTGACAATTCTCCTTACTAACTGAAAATATATATTTTTTCAGAATGGGGAAATATGGTTCATAAATCTGTATAAAGAGTTTAAGTGGGGATATACGATTTTCTTTTTTATATGTCACATTTATTAAGTCATTGTCCATGTTAGTCTCAAACTTGTTACTTAGAATGCGACTAATAATGATACAAATACAGTCCAACTAATGACACAAATATCCACTAATACTAATATATTTCACAATCATCTTCACAAGCCAGTATAGAAGTACAAGCCGACAACAGTGAACCCAATCCGGTCAGCTGAACCAGTCCGATGGGTCCGAAACAGCTGACGCCGGAAATTTTAGATTTTTTTCAGGTGATAAGAGAAAAAGATTACTTAATCAAATATTGTTTTCGCTGTACAACGTCTTATACAAATACATTTAATTTATTACATACATATATGATTCAGCACTGAAATACTCGTGTGCACAGGATACTCTGACTCTAACATCATTCATGCACTTACCGGTTAGTTCACAAATAATCTGTTGATCTCCAGTTGACTGAATTGATGCCGCTGGAGCTGTGTGTGTTTGTTGCCAGACGACTAACGACGCAAATTAATATAACTTTAGAAGAACAATACAAGCTAAAATAAAACTGTCGCTGTTAAACGCGATCTCCTTCACTTATGTAACTTTTCAACATGTCACACGATATTTTAGGGATTGTTAGCTGTTGCTAACCATTGACATGTTCATGATTTCAAGAGTGTCTAAGCAACGGACGCAACTCTCCATCACTGTTTACTTTTCTCCCGCGTTGTTTTCCAAACATTACGGTACTCTAATATCTTCCGGGTTGTTCCTTTAGCCAGGATCAGGATTTAGTTCCCATTTACATGAGTTCAGAAAGCCGATCGATTATTAAGATATTAAACAGATTTTACGAGGAATGTTTTGGTTATTTTTTTATTAATAATCTACTTTATTGTCCAAATTACACTCACACATATATTTAAGCTAAAAACCTTAAACATTTGTTTTGTATTTATTTCGCATAAACTGCTTTATTATATGTTATTTCTGAACGCAAATTATGTTTATCACGGTAATCTTATTTCAAATTAAATGCCCTACTGAAAAGCAGTAACTTTTTATTAGCAAGGATGTTTTAAATGTACCAAAAGTGATGATAAAGACATTTATAATGTTACAAAAGATTTCTATTTCAGATTAATGCCAATTTTTTTTTTTTTTTTTTTTTTTTTTTTTCAAAATTTCTATTGATCAAAGAAACTTGTAAAAATCTACTCAGCTGTTTTCAACATAATAATAATAATGGACCTTTATTTTTCAATATGCTGTAATCACTAGTTGAATAAAAGCTTGTTAAAATGAGCATCTGCAGGTTGATTTCAAAATCCGGACATTTTCAGAGACA